>NW_017805275.1:1791143-1807399 GCF_001891065.2 Hippocampus comes
CAGGTTTTCCAGCTACGTCCATGAACATGTACTTCGACTCCCACCTTGTTTGAAACCCCCGGTTCTCAGTGTCCACCTTCCGTTTTGCCATTTTTGATGGGTATCTGAAAGCTAATGTCACTGTTATGGGAACGACTGCTAGACTAATAAATATTTAAATAAAGCGGGCCGACTGCTTGGCGCGTCACCGTTGCATTGTGGGAAATGTAGTATTAGTGCGTGTAAAAGATCTGCGGGCTCTCAGTTTGCTGCGGTCCGCGGGCCGGTTCTAATAATAAATCAATATCATCCCAGGGGCCACTGAAAACATTCTCGCGGGCCGGATTTGGCCCGCGGGCCGGCACTTTGACATATGTGTCCTACATCAATTTATCTCGATGGTTACCACTGCTCATGTCCTGGGCCAACATCTTTTCGTCTCCGGCTGTAATAATCATATTGCATCATTTTTGATCAAGCTCTTGTATTGTATCTGAGTAGTTGGTGTACCAAAAGAAGTGGCTGTCATTCATGAGTCCTCTAAGTACAGGAGCAAAGATGTGAGTGTGTGGTCTCAAAACACTGACTGTTGTTGTGAGTGACAAGGTGGAAACGCAAGCACAAATAGACAATCCACGATCCAAGTTTTGACAAGGCTGTGAAATCCAAAGCCACGATTTAGCGGACTCTGGCTTAGAATTGGATTTTGTCAGTACGGTGCAAGTCACACCAGGTCCTCGTCTTGTCTACTTTGCCGAGATTAGAGGGTCATGGGAAATGCTGTTGGTTGAGTTACATGAAAGAAAAAGAGATTATAAAGATGAAAGTGGAAAATAAATTTGCGGCCAAGAGGGAAAAGGGCGCAGTCGTGGGGATTTGTGGACACTCAGCTGGGCTACTTGCGGATTTGTGACCTGGCTTTACTGTGGGCATCAAAGAAATGGAGCTTGTGTAAGCTTCCTTGTGATATACACCTCACATACACACATATTCAAAGAAGAGCAGATACATTTAAAGTCTGGAGCTGGACATTAAAAATAAAGAAAGACTTATTTTCAGGCGGCACGGTCGTTGACCGGTTAATCCATCCATCTCGCAGCGCATTGGTGCAGGTTTTGATTCCGGCTTCGGCATTCCTGTGTGGAGTTTGCATGTTCTCCCTGTGCCTGCGTGGTTTTTTTTCGAGTACTCTGCCTTCCTCGTACATTCCTAAAACATGCATGGCAGGTTAATGGAACACTCTAGATCAGGGGTGTCAAACATACGGCCCGCGGGCCGGAACCGGCCTGCAAGGAGGTTTGATCAGGCCCACAGGATAATTTAAAAGTGAAAAAATGCATAGGACACAGAATAAATATTTTTAATACGGTGCAATTCATGGAGTATCCGCAAGGGGGACACACTGTTTTAATCAGAGTAAAAGACAACATTGTTTTGATCCAAGAAGAAGACAACAGCCGCCTCAGTCTGTCACTGATACAGACCCAACACAGCAGACGCTATCAAGGACATGTGAATATTTTATTCTTTACACATTTAATAGCACTCTCTTTAGTTTGTAAGGTGTAGGCAGGGATTACATTTAGATTTTCTCTGCACGTGTAAATGGTTTAAACATTCCTTTCTTTATAGATCTCGTTTAATATTAAAAGTGCATTACTATATTTTTCAATACCAATTACTTGTTAAAGTTGTGTGCCTTTGTACAATCAGTGGATCAGTTGCAATACATATATGTGCATGATAAAAGTAAATTGCACAGTTGTCTAAGGAAATCTAAGGAGCTTCATGAAATGTTTTGTAAAAGATCTGTTTATTACATTTCAACATTTTCCTAATGTTCTTGTGCTTCTTTAGACCAAAACAAAGGAAAGACATTATTTTGGTTATTTATAGCAGAGTATGGTATAATTTTAATAGTCCGTCCCACTTTACATCTACCGAGGCCGTATGTGGCCCACAATGTGAAATGAGTTTGACACCCCTGCTCTAGATTGTCTCAAAGTGAAATTGTGAGTGTGAACGATCGTTTGTCTTTGTATGCCCTGCGATTGGCTGGAAACCAGTTCAGTGTGTACTCTGCCTACTCCCCAAAAGCAGCTGGGATAGGCGCCAGCACGTCTGTGACCCTCATGAAAATAAGCGGATTAGAAAATAGGTGAATGGACTTGTTTTCAGTCACTTACTCCAGTCGTGACTTCACGTAGGAAAGCCAAACAAAACGAAATGCTCTCCTCCTTCCCGACAGGCAACCTCAAGCATTAAATGTCATTGTAGTTTACATTAAAGAAAGTTCAGGGTAATCCATGTCAAATGAATCATCGATTTACGTGGGCAGGTGTGTGGAAATTTCATTTCTGCTCTTTAGAAGAACGAACGTCAGCAGCAGGGTGAGATTTTATCTATGGATTAAAGGTCAAGATTATTTTTTTTCATCAGAGAAAAGAGAAAAAAATACAATTACAGTCATAAACTTCTCACAAAAAGTTAGGGATATTTGGCTTTCAGGTGAAATTTGCGGACAAGCCTAAAATGCATTCAAATCTTTACAGGTGAACGTAATGTGACCTCCTTGTCGAAGCTTTTGAATGCACATGTCCAACTGTTAAATGTTTCAGTAGTTCTTGCACAAGTTGCTGTTCTCTAATGAGGATCTTAGCGGCAAAATTCACAACAGTTGTTTGATCCTTTAATGACCAAGAAATGTCCTGGTTCAGTGGTGGTGTTGCTGGTGTGACAGTGTCATCAGCAGGTGTGTAAGTGTGTATTTATATAGGTGGCCCGGTGATCGACTGGTTTGCGCGTCGGCCTCACAGTGCAGAGGTGCAGGGTTTGGTTCCGGCTCCTGTATGGCGTTTGCATGTTCTCCCCGTGCCTGCGTGGGTTTTCTCTGGGTACTCCGGTTTTCTCGCACATTCCAAAAACATGCGTGGCAGGTGAATGGAACACTCTAAATTGTCCCTAGTTGTGAGTGTGAGCACAAATGATTGTTTGTTTATGTGCCCTGCGATTGGCTGGAAACCAGTTCAGGGTGTCCCCCGCCTACTGCCCGAATATATCTATAATAATTGTTACAATAATTGCAAACTGCTGCTTATGGTGAAGGGAATTGAAATGAGCTGACTGCCGCCATACAGCATTTGTATCTCAAGGCACCACTTTATTACTATACAAAAATTGTGAAAAATAAAGGAAGATGTGAGATTTGTCTCATAGGAAGTAGACCTTCAGTATGTACCTCAGCTCAGTGAATGTTAAGAAACACTGCAGTAAAACATGTTGCACATCAAATTGCTTCAAACTCTGAACAAAGAAAATACATGCTATCAAGGTAAATAGAGCATTTTGTTGACAACAGGCTTACATGTGTTTCGACTGAGTGTTAACTCTGAGCAGTTATAGAAAAGTCTGACGCAGATTTGGAGGCCTGATGCAGTCCCACAAGGTCAGCATCCCTCCTGTGGTTTGGACCTGCAACACAATCGCCTCGACTTCCCGTAAAAGATTACCATCTCGCCTCTCATTTTCACCGATGCTTATCTTTGGAGACAGCTCCCCAAACACGTCCACACCTTTGCCCATAGCTATGCCCCATCGGCCTGTCAATCAGACAGGTCCTCCTGTGTCTAAACCCCCGTTTCACCCCCACATCTCCTCCTCTTGTCCTCCACCAGGCAACCAAAAGACAAGCCACACTTCCCCTCATCTGACCGAGACCTGTCACTGAGAAATAAGATCCAGAGTCCCAGCTTGGAGGTTTCAAAGTGTGAGCCTGGGGTGAATAAGAAATGCCAAAATTAACCAGACCAGTCATGCATTTATTATCTTACTGGAGTTTTTTACTTTTATTATTGTTCGAGACATCTCTCTTTTCTCCAGAACAGTGTTTCTCAGCAGTAATTTAGGTATAATTTTAATTGTATTTATTTCAGTAATATGACATATTTTGACATGATGCCCTTTCCTCCCAAATCATAGTGCACATGTTGCCCCAAAGGGAAAATATGCTGAAGCATAAGCTTCTTACATCTGCCCCCTGTATAGAGTAATGAACTTAAAGTGATGCTAATGTCTAGAAATACAAGTTAAAATTGTATTTGCATTGTCCACATTATAAAATAAAGAAAAATATGCAGCAGCAAAAAAAAAAAAAAAAAAAAAATGCTGCTTTCAATGTCCATGCTCATCATTAGTATTCCTCTTATAAATTCTTTTAAAGTTGTTTTTCTGCAGTCTTTGCATTCCTGGTCCAACTTATTTCATGCTCTAAAACAAACAAAAAAACAAAAAAATACAATGCTGCTTTACATTAATTCATGATTTCGGTTTTGAAACATATCACAAACTCTGAAATTATGAATGCCTTATTTTTTGGAAACAAGTTCTGAATATTTATATGAAATGTTACCCAGATGCCGATACCAGCCACCGATTCTCAAGGCAAGAAAAATTGACATTGAGTAAGTCGTGATGGCAGTAGTTGGCACAACTCCGATACATCAACGAATCATCATCTGCGTCAGAAAGAAAAGGCTTTCCTTCACAATTGTCTTCACAATTTTTTGTCACTGTGTTCCATGAAATGTTAAATATCAGACGTATCAATGTGTGGACAAAGAGTGGATACTGGCATGAATTAACCAGTCATTTCTTAAAAATATGTTTCCAAACATAATATCCAATTACCAAAATAGACACCGATGACACCACATATGAGCCCCAAACCTCAGACGTACATAAACACTTTTCCATTGTGCTCCCCCCTCTAACATTACATTGCTCCAAAATATCTGGAAGAAGGCTCTGGTAAAGCATAGCTGACATTTTAATTTGATGGTATTCACTTTCAAGTGTCTGGTGGGTGTGTTTGCTCAGTAGCTTATTAACGTTGTCACTCACTTGAAAGACAATAAGCAACAAGAAGCAGCTCCCTTCCATGTTATTAATAGACTTCAGGCCCTGTGCTTTGGGTGTTTAAGCATTCTCGGAGCAGAATTTGCCCATTCTAATCCACAGTGTATATAAAAGAAGGATGAGATAAAGTCACACAGCCATACAGATAAGATCTGTGAGAGGTCTGCGCTATCTTTCCGATGAGACTGTGATTCAGCGCCGTGAATAATTAAAGCCGCCGGCGCTGATGTGAATCTGTGGACACCGGGGTCGGATAATAGACGGATATCGAGGTGGGGAGGGCGGTTGCGTCCCTGGTGCGGGGAGGTGGCGACCATGGCAACATCAGTCACTTGCTCCCCTGCTCAGGGCAGAGTACTGAAGGTCAGGAGATGATGGATGGAAGTGGCAACGGCCTGGCTTACTGCAGAGGTTGACCAGAAAACCAATGTTCCTGACATGAAATATGAGGCTCATGGAGAAAGATGTCCGGTCTGATACGCAGCAATGTGTCATGGCTTTGTGAACTTTCTTATCAAAACCTCCAAATTATTAGAATAAATGGGATTGAAGCGAACAAGAAAACCCCCTTCAATTTGTTCAGAGATCAAATTGGCCCATAAAAGTAAGCATGGAAATAGAAATAATCAATTCCAAGGTCTGACTTGCACCATTATAACACTTTTAATAACTGCAATGTCTTAAAGACCCTATGACGTTATTATAGGGAATCATTTTAACATCCATTACATCTGTTTGAGGAAAACGCGCAGAGTGGAAACTATGTAGTGCTTAGTTGTGGTGATAGAGCCCTAAGCTATTTTACACTATTTCAGTTATCGTGATTACTGATTTTCCGGCACAATTGCAAGTCACTTCGCAATTATTACAAGGCCCATTTATGCAATTAGCTAGCTAGCTACACCCTAAAAGTGCTTCTTCCTTGAAAATATCTCATCATTTTTTTAAAATTACCAAGCAAACAGATGACGTTGCAAAAAAGCTCACAGCCGATCGGCTGACCAAGAGGAATCAGAATCAGAATCATCTTGATTGGCCAAGTATGTAGAACACACAAGGAATTTGTCTCCGGTAGAACACACTGCACTAGTATCATCATAAACAAGGACATGACAAATAAGTATGGAAAGACATTCCGTAATGTAAGTGAACCGTTGTGCGGTGGTACATACCCATTGACAACTGTGAGACAATGTGCAAAGTATCAAGCAGAGCTAAAGTGATCAGTGGTAGAATAAAATACTATAACAGTTGTACAGTTGGTGCAAAAAAAAAAATCATTGAACTGTTTTAAAGTGACCAGTAGCAGTATTTGTAGTACAACAAGTGTGCAATTATGCAGATGTCCTTCAGCGCTTTAAAGTGTCTGGTGCTGTGGAATATAGATCAGTGACAGTGGTTCAAGTGAGTACAGAGCTGGAGCTACAATAACTATAACGGGATGCTGTTCCACAGGGTTGTGCAAAATTGCAAAGAGCCACTATACAGGTAGATTTGGGTTACTGTTTAGGGAGTTAATGGCTTGAGGGAAGAAGCTGTTTAAGTGTCTGCTGGATTTGGTGCGCATGGATCGGTAGAGCCTGCCTGAGGGGAGTAGCTGGAAAAGGTGGTGGGCAGAGCGCGGTGGGTCCAGTAAGATTTTCCGTGCCCTTGTCTTGGTTCTTGCAGTGTGCAAATCCTCAAGAGTGGGTAGGGTGGTGTCATGATTTTTTCCGCCATCCTAACTGTCCATTGAAGTCGGATTTTGTCCTTTTTTGTGGCGGCCCCAAACCAAACTGTGATGGAAGAACACGGGATTGATTCGATGACTGCCGTGCAGAACTGTCTTCGCACCTCCTGTGGCAGGCCATGCTTCCTCAGCAGCCTCAGGAAGTACATCCTCTGCTGGGCCTTTTTCAGGATGGAGTTGTGTTGACCTCCCACTTCATGTCCTGGGAGACTGTGATTCGCAGGAACTTGAAGGTCTCGACGGTTGACACGGGCAGTTGGATAGTGTGAGGGGCAGCTGTGGTGAAGGATGTTTCCTGAAGTCCACGATCATCTCTACCGTCTTGAGCGTGTTCAGCTCTAGGTTGTGTCGGCTGCACCAGAGCTCCAGCTGCTCCACTTGTTGAACCACAGAAGACTATTAGTTCACCAGCTATCTAGTGGCTGGTGCCTCTTGTCGCGGCAAAGAAAGCCCCGCGACAATCCAGTGGGTTATATTGCAACCAGCCAACACTTTAAACAGATACATTATATCTTAAAGAAGATACATTATATCTTCGCTATCGAACCGCTCATCCTCACAAGACATTTGTTTTCACTTTAAAGGTACATTATTATAATTTCAAACACATCTTATGACATTACACTTAAATAAATGTCTCAGCAGATGAATTGAGTTTGAAAAAAAAACACACTAGACTTGTGTCAAGGCTGTGTAACTGTGGCTAACAAGCCATGTGAAGCTTAGCTCCTCTCTGACATACAAAGAATTTAAAACAGTTGTGCTGTATTACTTCAACATACTTCCTTGACACAAATGATCCATCCATCCATCCATCCACCCATCCACCCATCCATCCATCCATACATCCATCCATCCATCTAATCAGAGCAGCATGCTAACCGTGTCTGATTACTGCAACATCTTCACCATTGAATACTGGTCCTGACTTTCCCAGCTACCTCGACTCCCCTCAAATATGCCACAGCCACTTGGAGAGCAGGAAAGGTGGTGGAGTTGGTTGGGTACAGGAGTAAGCATCTGTCTTCTTGCATGGCTGCAGCTTGGTGGTGGGCCCATGGTTCAGATCCTTGCCCCGGTTGCGACCTTGCATGCAATCCATCCACATTAACTTGAAGAAGAGCAAGAGCCGGCGTCACCCTCATTGCCTACAGGGCAGGCACTCCATTCAAATCATCCATGGATTTCTCTCACACACACACACACACACACACACACACACACACACACACACACACACACACACACACACACACACACACACACACACACACACACACACACACACACACAGTCACATCCACACACACATTTTCATGTTATTAGCTCATGAGGCCCAAGTGGTTGCAGGGACACAAGGGAACAAAGATTGAAGGTTAAATGACTGCGTGATGACAGTAATGATTCCATCACTGCCAGTGTCAAAACCATCATCATCTCCAAATGGCGCAATTATAGGGATGATAACAGTGATCCTTCTTGTAATATCATTACAGTGCAGAGTAGGCACAACTGCTCTGGTCCCATTAATTATTGATTTTGAAGTACAATTGGAGTCTATCATTCTGATAAGCTAACATGAACACACGCATGCTCCCGCACGATATTATGTCATGCTAATTTCAGTAGCATCCCTGCAGGAAATAGTAATAGGTGTGAAATTTGGCTGCCTGCTTTGAATGCAGAAAATGCTGTAAGACCTCATGGAAAAAAAAACCCCAAAAATAACAAATTCAAAGCCAGATGTCCAAATTCCAATTTCAATTGGATATTACTGTCAAAACTAACCAATGTGTGTGTGTGTGTGTTTGTGTGTGTGTGTGTGTGTGTGTGTGTGTGTGTGTGTGTGTGTGTGTGTGTGTGTGTATTTATAAACAAAGTTAGTAATTTAGGGTAATTTAAAGAAAAGATGTGACAATTCTATTTATTCATGAATATCCTCTGACAAATGTTGCCTATATTGGTATATATTAAAACTAACAAACAAAGTTATTAGCTAGCAGACTATTAGAGGTGTTTAGAGTCGTCAAAAAGTCTAGCAAGAGCACTGTTACTGTAAAATATTATAAATCAAATAAAAGTCACCTTGTCCTCCAAATATTACCTTGAGTAAAAATATTTAATAAAAAGCACATTTTTGAGTGACTCCTGCTTTATTTATTTGTTTGAATAGCACACAAATAATAGGACTGTGCTGATTCAAATATGGTCCCACAATGTGGATAAATAATAAATATTGTTTGTAATTTATTAATAGTTACAGTATATTATTATCCATAATGAAATGTGTCCTTTATTTATTTATTTATTTATTTTTACAGAGTGCATCCAACACATTTTCTAATCTGCTTATGCTCTCTCAAATCGCTGGGCACCTGACGTGTTTGTCAATAAAATACAGATCTCTGCCATGTATGTTCCACATTAAAAAGTTTGTTGCCTGCGTGGGGGGGGGGGGTAGGGGTCGTATGCAGAGAGTTTGCGGTCATGAGATTGCCTGGCTCCGTTTGATTAATCAAATGGAGTCCAGAGTCAAAAAGACGAAGAAAAGTTGTGCCATCTGGTGCAGGTGCAGTAGACAAACATTATTTTAAGCCGTGTAATATTTTCCCATAACTCGGCATACAACACTGCTGCAGGCTGAGCCGTCACACCTGCCACGCTGTCACCACTCCAAGGCCTCACACATATTTCACCTGAGCCTGGAGGAATGTGTGACAGTATCCCCCATCATTCCACAGCACAAATTCCAAACAGCTTCGACTGACCCTTTCCTCCCTTTCCTCTAAGCTGCGCAGAAACAATTGTGCTCCAAATGGCCTCTTTCTCCAAGGGGCGCAGTGACCTTCATTTCTGTGCGGAGGGCACGCCACTACATCTATTTCTCTGGAGGTGTGCTTGACCGAGTGGAAAATCACGAGGGCAGACATGGCGCTCGCTCCTGCTAAAGAGAGCTCGTGTCACACATTTTTTTCTGGGAAAGTGGACAAACACAATGAATACTGCGCTATGTGAGAAATGCGCTTGGAATTGCATCACCAAATGGGTTGGATTTTTCTATTCCTGGTTGGTGAATTACAAGTACGGTTCATTTCCCTCATGATAAATAAGTTTGACATGATTTACTTTGCATTTAATGTTACTGATGAAAATAAGCGTGTTGTGAACAAGGACAAAAAGGGCAGCTGGATCATTTACTTCAATAAATCAAGTGACTTACAAATGAGCAATTTTAGTCACTGTTCATTTTCAAATCAGATTCACCCAGCTTTTTCCCCCATTCTATTGCAGCACAGAGGTTTGTGGTTAGTAGTCTGTCTCACAGTTATGGGGTTCTGGGTTTGAATCTCAGCTGCAGGCAACTTGTGTGGGGTTTGCATGTTCATGTCTTGCTTGTTTAGAGATGCTATCAGCTTCTCTAAGTTACTAAATTTACGTCCTACCAAAAATATATATATATATATATATATGCCTAATAGTGTGACACATCCACATAAGTGGCCTGATTGGACAAGCGGTTGTTGTGACCGATGGCTTTTCCACACGATGCTGCAGTGTTAGACAAGTGAATGAGCTGTCCTAGAATATATTGAGGATTTTGAATGACAAGCGGGACAGTCATACAGTACTATAATATTGAAATCTTTTGGATGAATTGATTTTTGTGAAAACATGCACTTAATGCTGAATTGCTGTTTTGTGCCATATTTTAAAAGATTTTTTTTTTTAAAACAAGATAGCCCATGGGGTTGGGGGGATCACAGTATGTGGTTATTTTTGTTTGCTTCAAAGCCTTTGTAGTTGAGGAGTGGATATGCTCTATGCATTTGAGTATATTAAGATACTCTTCTGTACATTAATTCAGTTGAAAAATACAGACATACAGTATTTATGGGTTTTGTACTGACCAAATATGGCATTTTTATCAAACTTAAGTGTCACGTCTGCGAGGTGGTGGACCCCAAAAAGCAGGCAGGAGGGAGGAGCAGGGTGTACTTGAACGATTGTATTAAAACTCAGAGAAAATGAAATCCAAAACAAACAAAGTCCAAAGTAACAAACAAAAACCATGACTTAAGATAAAACATAACAGCAACCAAAACATGACTAAAACAAACCTGAGTACAGCAAACAAACGAACATGACAGTAGCGTGAGCAAACAATGACCCGACAGTGAGTGGTCGGGCTGGGAGTCCTTTTATAGCTCTAATTACCAACAGGTGTGCAGCTATAGGGGGAAAAGCCCCACAGTGCCACCTGTTGGTCACAAACCGAAACGTGACAAAAACGATCCCAGAACAATGAATTTGCGAGACGAACAGGCCGCCATGAATCAGGTAAAACAATATGTTACATGCAATTTGATTGGTCCAATCGCTTGTAGTTAACCAATCGCTGGGCCGTTTCAGCTCGAACAAACACGTGACGAGCCTCGGCTCAACGTGGACGCGGACGGGGCTCGGCCCACCGTAGACGCGGCTTTGACGAGACGAGAACAGGACAGCCGCATCACCAGCGCTGCCTGAAAGGGGAAAGGGTGTCGGCCGCAGACGCGCTCCGCCAGGCACATGGTGGAACAGGGACCAGTGCTTTGTACCTGCGGGGTCCAGGTGGTCGGGTCATTCTGTCACGATGCGAGGTGGTGGTGGACCCCAAAAAGCAGGCAGGAGGGAGGAGCAGGGTGTATTCGAAGAAGTGTATTTAAAACAAAGAAAACTAAATCCAAAACAAAGTCCAAAGTAACAAACAAAAACCATGACTTAAGATAAAACATAACACTGACCAAAACCTGACAAACAAACATGACAGCAAACAAACATGACAGTAGCACAAAGCAACAATGACCCGACAGTGAGTGGTCAGGCTGGGAGTCCTTTTATAGCTCCAATTACCAAATTACCAACAGGTGTGCAGCTACAGGGGGAAAAGCCCCACAGTGCCACCTGTTGGTCACAAACCGAAACGTGACATTAAGTGCGTGGTCTTATGTGCCCTGCAGTACGACTGAAAAACAAAATTGTGGCCCCATCATTTAAGTTGCCCATCCCTACTCTAAATTGTCCAAGAGTTAGAATGTGAGCATGAATAGTTGGTTTTCCATATGTGCCCAGTCCAGGGTGTACCTCACCTCATGCCCCCAAATCATCTGGCATAGGCTCCAGATCACCCACAGCCCTAATCAGTATAAGCAGTCAAGGAAAATCAGATGGATAGATGTTATTATTGAATAATATTTTTAAATTAGAATTTATAAAGTGACCACATTATCCTTACAAATCATGACAAAATCTGACATTACTACAGAAACATATTTTGCAGATTGGCCATTTTTTGTTTTGGATGTTTTCAGGGAGTTTTGCATGTGCACGCAGAGCTTGTGTCACACACAGGCGACTGACATGCACGCTGATCTCAAACACATTGTAGTACTTAACTTTTTGCACCATTTCCTTTGAAATTTCCCTGAGAGGACGCTAATTGATTTGAAAAAACACACGAGGCATCGAAGGTGCAAAGTGCACATTTGTGGTGCAGTCTTGTGGGGTTGGGAGAACAACCTGCTAAGAGCTCAAGACACGCACAGAGCCACACACACACACGCACGCACGCACGCGCACACACACACACGCACGCACGCACGCACACACACACACACACACACACACACACACACACACACACACACACACACACACATGCTCATGCACGTACAGCTCATTAGATAAATAAAGCCATGTTAGAGTAAGGAAGACTTATGCGCGTGCTGGTGGACGGCCGGCATGCAGCGGTTAATAGGCTGAGTCAACAGCGTGTGAAATTAAGACGGAAATAGAAGTCGACAGCAGACATTAAGCCTATCTCGCACTCCTTCTTCACCCTTCAAGACGCCAGACAGTCACTAATGTGACAGCCCCTGATGTGGGCCACCATCACACACCAGCGGCACCACAGTTTCAAGATCAATTCAGTTTTGACTAGATTTCTTAACCTCTGAGCCCGTTTCCCAACACTGCACTTGCAAGTGCAAAGTGAATTAAGAGTCTGTAAAAGTTTATGATGTGTGAATTTATATAGTCAGGTCCATAAATATCAGGACATGGACATCATTCTAATCATTTTAGCTCTAAACATAACCGCAATGGATTTGAAATGAAATGAACAAGATGTGCTTTAACTGCAGACTTTAAGCTTTTATTTATTCATTCATTCATTTTCCGAACTGCTTCATCCTCACTTGGGTCGCGGGGGGTGCTGGAGCCTATCCCAGCTGTCTTCGGACAGAAGGTGGGGGACACCCTGAACCGGTTGCCAGCCAATCGCAGGGCAAACAGAAACAAACAAACAGTCGCGCCCACACTCACACCGAGGGACAATTTTGAGTGTTCAGTCAGCCTGCCATGCATGTTTTTGGAATGTGGGAAGAAACCGGAGGACCCGGAGAAAACCCACGCAAGCACGGGGAGAACATGCAAACTCCACACAGGAAGGCCGGTGCTGGACTTGAAACCGGTACCTCTGTACTGTGAAGTCGACATGCTAACCACTCAACTACCGGGCCACCCACTTTAAGCTTTCATTTAAGGGAATTGAACATCCAAAATAAGGTGAACGGTGTAGGAATTACCACACTTTGTCTACAGGATATGCCTCCCATTTTTTTTCTAGGTACAGTATGTGATTTAGTGCCATCAAGTGGTCAACTAATTGAATGCAATGACCGATTTTGCTTACAACGAACACCTTTATAAGATAAACTTTATTATAATGACCAAATTTTCCCTACAAAATACTGAAAAGACCTTCGTTACAACGAAGCTTGGGAAGCCCACTGCGACCCCGACCTTGCTTGTAAAGTAAATATACAGTGCTTAGCAACGCTACAGATCGACTCGTACATTGTTGCACTTCCGGAGGCACGGCGCGGTCCTGAGCACATGCTCCGAAAACATGTCTGGTAAACGGAAGCAAATCTTACTGTCTGTGAAGGCTGAAATTGTCTCTCAAGTTTGAAAGGAAGCTCAGCCGAGACGACGTAAATTGGCGAAAGTTGGCCTCCTCGGCGGCACTGGCACTTGCTCATAGAAAGTAACATTTGGTGACTGAATGTTTTCAGAGATGAAGTAGGAACGCGACAGTTGTTTGTTTCAGGTGATTGACTTGGCCAATGCAGAACATTCCACTTCTTTGCTTTCAAATAACGCTGGGGTTGCTTTCGCATTTTGCTCCGGGTCGTTGTCCATCTTCACTGTGAAGCGCCATCCAATGAGTTCGGTAGCATTTGGCTGAATATGTGCAGATTTTATCACCCGAAACACTTCAGAATATATCCTGCTGCTTTCATCAACAGTCACATTTTCAATAAATACAAGGGAACCAGTTCCTTTAGCAGTTGTACATTCCTGACTGGCCATGGAAGAGCGTTTTTGTTTTGTTTTTTTCTTTGATTATTTCTGATTGTATTAGTTGTTTCATGTACGGTGCGAAATCACCGTAGCCTATCCTGTACATGAAGTTGAGTGTTGAGCTTTTTCACTCTCCTCCTTTTCTTTTGAACTGCGTTCAAATAACGGTGCTGAAAAAAAATCCCTTTCTCCAAGGAGGAATGAAAATTTCCACTTCTAGGTTACGAAACACGGAAGTCCCAGGTGAGCTGATATGGAAAAAGGTGTAAGTAAGGGAAATTGTCTTCATAGGGCAAAAAAAAAAACCCATGTCCAACCCTACATGATTTTGATCCTTTTTCACTTAAAACCAAATGCTGCGTGCACTCTGTGATATTTTAATTGTGTCCGTGTCATACGAATACCAGTCATATCTGTATTTTAAATCTACCAGACTGACCATCCCGAAAATGAAAAGATATTTTTAAACTGCTAACAAAGAGAACAAAAAGCAGAGAGTAATCAAAGCAAGATAATATTGCAATTGAGATTAATGTGACTAAAATATCTCCCCACTAAGATGTCTTTGTCAAGATTTCCACTGGGAAGATGTTTAGAAAAACTCCATCTTTTTTTCTTTCCCTCCTTGATATGCTAATGAGCACCTCATGTTTTTTTTCCTCTCTTTTTTTTTTTTTTTTATGTTCCAAAACCAAATCTTTTCTGCTGAGAGCCTCGTTTCGCCAAAGCAGGGAGGAGTCTGATTTGCATTTGAAATGCTGGCATTAGAATGAAGCTACTATTAAGGAAATTGAAAGCCCCGGACTAATGATGGGAGCGAAAATAAAAAAGAACAAAGCTGTTGCCAAGGTAATGTGCAAAACAGTCTCTTCGATTCAGGATTAAACTTGAGAAACTTCAATCATGGAGGTTTAGTGAAGTTCTGATCACTTAGGACGAACTCGCTTTGCTGCAAAAGTAACTGGAAAAAAATGCACTGCATGTGACACCTTCAGGGACAATATCATGGCATCAGCTTGCAGAAGGTGATATCTTTTGGCTTCGCAGGGAGCAGCTCCGTTAGATCAGCCTCAGGTCACACTCCACTGAAGTTAGTTATTGCCTTCACGCTGCAAATATGAGTCACTCTTAGACAGAAACATACTCATGAATTACCTGCAATCTGATGGCACATGTCATTAAGCTCCAAAGGTAACCCCGCCAGCGAAAAATCCATTTCAAAATAAATTCAAATGTGACAACCTAAAACTGAATATTTATTTCCTCAAAAAAAAAAAAAAACCCTGTAATTTTTGTTGCTGGCAGTCTGGTCTTAGCCATGGCATGTTATTTTCTCATTTTTTATTCATGAAGAGATTTATTTTATTCATGTTTTTTTTTTCTCAAATTCGATTTGTACTTTTTACAATGTATTACATTCAGTACAAAATCACACTCGTGAATCAGCTTCCATAAATAAAATAAAATACAATAATCAACATTTCCATCCACCCATCCATATGTTTTATTGTTTGACTTTCGACTGAGTGTATATATAAAAAAAAAAAAAAAAAAATCAAGTGACCCCCAAAGTCCCTAAGTAAAGGCAGAACATATTATTTTCACCTAATTTATTCAGAAACCAATAAATGTCAAGCTGTACTCTTTTCGGTGCAATAATGTCAGTAGAAAACCCTACCTTTGCAAGATAAAATAACATTATATTAAATAAAAATGTATATACTGTATATATTTAGATATATATTTTCCAATAGAGGTAAATTGTTAAGTGACCTTCAAAATAAAATACAATGAAATATGAAAATTAAAAAAGATTTTTAATATTGATCTAATGCGTTAAAAATCTAATTTTACAAATAATTTCCAGCTCAAATCGTATTATATGTTGGCAGAATTTAAAATAAGTATTTAATCGTACAATTAGTCGCTGATGGTGTAGTGGTGCACTTGCCTGACTTGTGTGTGGGCAGCGTGGTTACCACTCAGTGACAGTGTCAATGTGGGTGTGGATGGTTGTTCCACCCTGCAACTGACTCGGAACCGGTTCAGGGGCTGATCTGCCTTTTGCCCGCAATACCCGCGACCCTCTTTAGGATAAGCGGTGTTGAGAACGGATGGATGAATAATCATACCCTAAAAAAAAGGATGTGTATATCTATCTATCTATCTATCTATCTATCTATCTATCTATCTATCTATCTATCTATCTATATATATATATATATATATA
>NW_017805275.1:1808128-1850230 GCF_001891065.2 Hippocampus comes
CGAAAAGCGTCCTCAGCTCAGCGTCCAGTAAGAATTCCGGCGATTCTCGACTTCAATTGAAAGATATTAGCTCGCCAGTAGGTGACCGTTGTGTGTTAGGCGTGCGTTTGAGTTTGTCTCCGGCTGCTGAGAGCAGCGATGGAATGGTTAGTTAGTCAGGAGGTGATCGTTCGGGCAACATTCAGCCCAGCCAGTGTCACGCATGGCAAAATACACGGTTAAAATACACATGTTCACCCTATTGAGACCAGTTGTTATGGTGGAAACTTTGGCCGCTTTGCGGGACGGGAAAATATCATCAGATCGGAATGAAATTTTGCACAGAACCTTGTACCATAGTATCGACAAGAATTCCGACCCGGCCCGACGAATCCGACAAACTTTTTTTTTTGCCATGAAAATGTGGACCACCCTAATATATATGCATATATATGTGTGGGGCGGCCCGGTAGTCCAGTGGTTAGCAAGTCGACTTCACAGTGCAGAGGTACCGCGTTCAATTCCAGCTTCGGCCTCCCTGTGTGGACTTTGCATGTTCTCCCCGGGCCTGAATGAATATATATATACAGGTGTATATGATTAGTTTTTCCACAAAGTTGTTTCTAGAGTCTGGTCTTTGGTCTTAGAGAGAGCTATTTAGGACTGATGTTGTTTTGCACCAATGTTTTAATGAGGAAATCTGCTCAATTACACATTTTGTATTTTTGAAATTGGACGAATGTGATGAGAAGGAGCAAAAATCCTCCATTTTACAAGGCATTTGGACGAAGACCTAAGCGATTCTGTCCTTATTTATGTGTGCTATGTTCGTCTGGAGTCCAAAGGGAGCCTTGAAACCACTAGAGGGTGCAACAACAAGCAAAGAAGCCACATAGTTGAATTTTTAATTCCCTGCTGGCATGGAGCGCTCTCACACTGTACGAGAACAAATAAGCCTTAAATACCCAAATGAATCACTTTGTTCGATAAAACCTTGGATATTTCAAAGCATAAATGCCTGAAATGCAAAAAATGTTCTGCGGCTGCCTGGCTCTCCAGAGGCTACAATCTTCATCAAAGTGTGTTAACCTTGTTGCAATCAAAATGAACAGAAGTGGCTGAGGACTTGGGGGAAACGGATGTGTATTGATCAATGTGGCGAGAAAAGCGGAGGGAATTTCATTGACCCGTGTGCAAAACAGCAGCATGTTACAGCACCAGATCAATGGCCTCGTTTTCTCCTCACTCTCTCACGGGGGACGTTTAATCCCCAAACCTGATTTTTCTTTGTTTGTGTGTGTGTGTATGTGTGACCTGAGGGGCCTCGAGCGGCACCTGAACACAAAAACAAGAACAACTGTTGCTTTGTAAACCTTCCTGTGTCAAGATTTCAGCGACAGTCATCCTCTTTTGCAGCCAGTACAAGAAACAGAGCACTCGTGTGATGTTAGAGATCTAGTGTAGGTGCTTTGGGGAGAGATTGTGCATTAATGTGATGCCTTTATGTTCCATGACCAAGGTCACTAGTGGAGGCACGCAAGTGTACAGCACATGGATATCAAAGTGTGTGAAACAGTATTTTCAATGAGCCAGTCATCATTAATCAATTCTCATGAACCCACGAGGGCTTATAGTGTTTGACGATGTTGGGATTACCAGTGAGGGCATGTTGCGCTTGGAATACTGAATGATTCGATGTTCCTTGTGGTTTGAGACAAATGAATCATCAATGTACACATATTGATGCACATACACTTACAGTATACACACACACACACACACACACACACACACACACACACACACACACACACATTTTTTATGCAAGATGGGCAAAAAGAAGATATTGCATTACATTTTCATTTTTTTCCTGACATATTTTCCTTTGTGTCCTGCTTCCTTCATTCCCTCAGAGTGGCTTTTATTCTTGCATCCTTACAGTTATCTTCCCTTCATCTAAATGTACTTTCCCGCCTTCTTCCCTTTGTTGCTATCTTCCCACCTTCCTTTCTGGCCTCTTTGAATGCAAGCCTTTCTTCATATAAACACAGGGTACTTTCTGCAATTAAGTGCATAAGTAAGCACCTCCAGCCAGGAATTTTAATACATGTACACCCTTATACAAGCGTTTAATAACAATGAAGGCTTCCTCTGAAATTGATGTCTTACTTGATATTAATGCTGGGTCGTCCTGCAGTTGAGTAAACAAACACCCATTATTTGAGTAAAAATAGCACACATTTCTGTTCTCTTGAAAGATTTGGTGGATCTAGGTCCCCTTTCACACAAACATTATGACAACATAAGAACTCGTCTCACAAAGATTCCTTACTTCAAAACAACACTGCGAGCCTTTATTTGAGGAAACACCTGAGATTCTTTTAAATCGTTTTTGTCCAATCGACAGCTATAGGTGTCTCACTAACCTTAGGCAACCGTTAAAATTAGAGACTTCTCTCAAAGTTCCTTTGAATAAATGCCTGGTACTCAGCTGTTGAGTAGAAAAGTATTCACAACCTCTATTTGAGGAAAAAATACATGATATCTCTACCCTTACACAAGCAGTTATCACTATTAAAGACTCCCTTCAAATTAATGACTTATATGAAATAAAATTCTGATATTCTTTGCAGTTCAGTAAATAGACACCCATGTCTTTATTTGATGAGTAAAAGTCTGTTTCTCTTTTCTTGAAAGGAAAAAAAAATGGTCTCACACCACCCGAACATAAGCATTTTATGCAAATTAAGGCCTTCTCTAAAATAGTCACCTTATGTCTGTCAAGTGTCTGAAATTACCAACAGAATTGGATTCCACAAACGAAGGCACGGTCAAGAGATTTCACAGAACATCGAGAGAATTAAGCACTTGGTCATGAGCAAGGGTAATAATCCGACAGTCAGTTGTTGTTGTGGCCTGGTTTATAATGCAGGCAGGTAATGAAGCCACGTTCGAGACAGATGTGACTTGGGTAACGCCCAATCGCTAGCTAGAGACTGAAACAAAAAGCAAGCAAGCCAGGATCATGACGACTTTAAATAAATACCCAGTTCTCTCTACAGTTGAGTAAATGAAGATCGAAAACTACTATTTGTGGAAATATAGTATCTACTGTATCGCTACCCTTATGCAAGTATTTTGTTACATGAAGGACTCCGCTGACTCCGAAGATGCCTTACTTCAAATTAACACGCTTAGCTACTATCTGAGGAAATATCTTCGATATTTCTCTTATTTAATCCAATGATGATTCAATGTCTAGTACCGTACGAACCTTACACAAGCGTTTGTGTTAATTATTCTCTCAAATAGGCACTTTACTTCAGATAAACACCCTGTACTGTGTGCATTTGAGTGAATAAAAACATAGTCGCAAAAATCAGTCTGAGGACATGCTCAAGTTGAGCCCGATTATTGGCCTGTGTGTACCCCTCTTCAGTGATGTTGTAATGTAATACATCAGGTTTGATTTAAACCAGATGTGTACTGAGAACTAGCATTTTTGGAAAAGACAACAATTGCACAACTAGACTGCATAACAACACCGCCAGCAAAAGTTTCCGTTCTGTTTGGCCTTGATATGAGCATGCTAGCACGACATGCTGAATTCAATCATAGATAGTTCGGGTTCCCCTTCTTTTTGGGGTCGGGTGCTAAAATGTTTGTGGTGCCCAGCACACACGCGCACACACACACACACACACACACACACACACACACACACACACACACACACACACACACACACACACACACATGCGCACACACACGCACACACACACGCGTGCACGCGCAGACACACAAGCAGAGGTATGTGTCTTCTCAGTGGGAGATATCACTGGCAATGCTGGTTTATTCCTGAGCTAGAGGAGGCCATGCCAGGAAATAAATGATAACAAAACACCGCGGCGCACAACAGTAGCACATCCCAGCCTGCTGGCTTCCACATAAAGATGATAGAAATTTGTGAGTCTACGTCACAGGTCCGTCTGCTTTTGTGTTGTTGTTGTTTTTTTTTTTTTAAACGAATCCAATGTACAAGTCTCTACATCTATACACATCTCACGGCATCTCCTCAGAAGTATAACCACCTTGGTATTTTTATTGATGTGCAAACTGCAATGTGGGAAAGCTTATTGATGTAATTAGCATGGAAGGGGAAATGGATGACTTGCATGATCTCCCCCGAGAAGATGATAACTTTCAGCCGGATTGAATTTACATTCAATTTACTCAGTGTAATGTCTTCAAGGAGAAATAGAAAGAGGGTCTTAAAAATCCATCATC
The DNA here is from genome assembly GCF_001891065.2 of Hippocampus comes. Classification (NCBI taxonomy): domain Eukaryota; kingdom Metazoa; phylum Chordata; class Actinopteri; order Syngnathiformes; family Syngnathidae; genus Hippocampus; species Hippocampus comes. The sequence continues at coordinate 1,812,395 of NW_017805275.1, forward strand.
ATTCCTGACAGCTGAAGGACCAGGAGGCAATTCACTTTCGAGACTAATAAAGATGTTTATTCTGCATGAATTGATGCTGTGAATAGACTCATTAGAAACAGCTTTCAGTGGGATTCCTTGCAGTTATACACCAATGCAAATGACAACCACAACAATAAATATACTGTTAAAATAACTACATCTCTGACAATGTCAATCACAGCATTATCGTCTCACATCTTTTCCCTACTCAGCTTAACTAAATTGTAAATGAGTACAAAGGGCAGCACTACATCAGGGCAATTGATTTTGCATTCGAAGAGCAATTATGTTTATTTTTACCTATTTTATCCACTGTGCACTTGGCAAAACTGCGATTTCATGCAGCTTTAGCTTCCCCCCCATAATCACATGATCCCTCTATACTCACCATGCACATTTATAGCCCAATGCAATATTCTGCTTTTGTTTGGGATAATTAATACAAGAGTGGTAGCAATAAAATGTCACTAGAATAGCATATTATTTGATGTTTAAATGTTTTCAACTTAGAGATAATGTGACCTCTAAGATTTACAAATATTGTGCATAGAACAGATGCCGTAACTATTTATATATACATGGGCCCGTAGTTGAATAAATACAAATGTTTGATGATTTAAATTAAAAATTAAGATCTCCTCTCAAATAGAATCCTAGCATTATTTGGTGAAATACAGCATTAATATATTTTTGTTCATTCCTATTTTTACAAATCAAGGCTTCCGCTCAAATGAATGCCCTACGTCAAATAAATGCCTCGGACCCTCTGTTGTTTAGTAAATAAACACACTTGGTAATCAATTGCAAGATATGTTTTTTTTTTATTTGTGACACAAGCATTTGTATACGTTAAGGACGCATCTCAAATAGATGCCCTACTTCAAATAAACAGGTGACTCTGTATTTCAGTAAATAAACACTCTTAGCTATTATTTGATGAAATTACAGCATGTTTTTCTTTCGATCTTACAAAAGCATTTGCAAACATTAAGGGCTTCATCTGAAATAGATACCTTACTTCAAATAAACACCTGGGATCCTCCATTTTGTAGTTGAGGAAATAAAGACCTATTTGGTGAATAAATGTTGTAAAACAAAGGATGTATCTGGGCAGTCCCATTAATCCCGACTGTATCCTGAGTTTAATGCTGCATGTGTGGGTGAGGACCCACATTATGTGTGCGGCACAGATTAATTATCTGATTTTACAGGCAAATGTGCTGCTGTAAAACTTTTGAGGGCTTCACAAGCATCGAGCTTAATGAGACTTTCATGATCTCCTCAGAGCCATGAGCCTTGATACTGGAACACTGTCAGTAGATTAAATTAGCTATAAAATAAATCAAAAAGTGTCATATAAGCCCTTTTATTAACCAGCAGCAAAAATCTAATACAATTTTACCTCACTGACTGAAGTACGATGCACTGACAACATATTAACACTTACATTACACATGCAAAGGATTATTGTTAAATTACCGGCAGCAGAATGTGTTTGAAAATGGCAAAAATATGCACACTGGCACTGTTATTGCATAAGGCTAATGGGATATTTCGTCTTTGACCTTTTTTGGTCAAATATTGGATGAGTCAAGCTAAATGCAGCCAGCTGACTGGAGTTCAAATAACTTGCGTGCATGTTTGTGAGCAGTAAGTTGACAAATCAGATCAGGGCCACGTGGAGCTCTGTTACAAGGTGAGAATGGTTCTCCTCACAGCGTTTTTAGGGAGTACAGATGCAGAATGTGAACTTTATAATTGTATCCACATAGCTCAATTAATCTCACTATCTGTATTGAGGCACTCATCAGCTTTGCAGTGCTCTTGATAATGTTTGCAATATTCAATAAAGAGTTTCGCCCTTGAGCATAAACATGTTCGCTTTTTTTCCGCTTTCTTTGCACTCCACGTTTGAATTACCACTCTGTCGGCAGCAACTTATTTCTTTGACTGATTTCGCCGCCTGTACTTGCTTATGCATGAAATCCAAGGTGGCCGAGGTCACAAATAAGATGTGTTTTAAATTCACGCAGCAGACCCTCAAAATGATCACGGTAAACGGTCCATACATGTAAATGGATCTGGTAGGAGAAGAAAAACAAAGTAAAATTGCAAACCGCAGATGAATACAAATAAGACGTGTGGCCCTTCATAGGACAAGAAACCACATTGGGAAACCTGATAGGTGCTTCGCAATAAAGGCTCGCAACCGTGTGATTTTTTATCAACCATTTTCGCTGCTGCTTATTCTCATTAGGGTCCGGGTAAACTGGAGCCCATCCCAGTTGACCTTGGAATGGTTGCCAGCCAATCAGAGGGCACACATAAATATGCACACTCACACTTACACTGATGGACAATATTGAATCTTCAATTGACCAAACACGCATGTGTACAGTTTTAGAATGTATGTCAAGTGAAACTGGAATGTAAAACAGAACCATTCCAGAGTACCTGTGACTATTTCTGGCATGTGCCACAGAGGGTGCCACTGCTCTGTGGGGGCAGCACGGCTAAAAAATTGTTTTTAAATGCTTCATGAAATGTTCTTCTATTGTTTAAATTAATGTCGTCATGGTGACCATTAATGTTGGTGTTGGGAATTTGTGCTCCCTTGTAGAGTTGCCCCCAGTAGGAGAGATGCAGGGTTCTCACCCGTGTGTTTTTCTTCGGTGTGTTTGTGTCGCTCGGACCGTCACTGCAGGATGTATCCCGCCTTTGACTTATTAAATTACTGTCAGCAACTCAAGAGGCATACATATAAAACGTTTGAAACAAGATTCAAAGGGGAGCCAGAAACTCTTTGGAAATCTAAAATGAATATAAATATTATTTTCCTTTTACTTTTCAATTCTGTAGCGGACAGTTGTTGAACCATGCAGGTAAAGCGATGTCAGCCCATCCGTCATATTGTATGTGGCTGTAACATTAGACATAAATTTGGCAAATCATTTCATAAAACTGAGCTATGATAACATCATACAATCAATGATACATCTCCACCGAAGAAGCATATTCACAATTTGCTTCATTTTGCCACATCCAATATGGCTGCATCGTCAACGTATTCAAGAAGGCATCTTTGTAGATGTAACATAAATGTTGTCTATGAATACTTGCTTGCGATTGTCGATTGTCGCAAAAGGCGCCATTCAAGATGAGAATGGCATTGCGACGCGATTGGAGCAAAGTAATTGCTATCTCGTCGGTAGGGTATTAATAAAAAGAGTAGCAATGAAATATAATATGATAAAATAAAGACAAACAATAAAAATAACAAAAAAATGGGCATGTATCTCCTTAACCTAGCCCCTTTTGACACAATTTTAAGAAACAATTTGTTTTTTTACACTGGTCATTTTGCACTCACTGATTGTCCTCTGAATGAAGTGAATGAATGAGCTGTGAAGAATCCATCCTGATTCAAGCCTTAGGAACCTTATGAAGACAGGGGGTGGTTGGCAAAAGTTGGGGGAAAAATTGTAAATTAGAAAAAGACAAGAAAAAAGGGTCTTGCGTCACATACAGGACGGGCATGAGGGGTGCATCTGGCTATTGAACTCTCTGGCCCTCTTCGGAAAGGAGTGAGTTCTGGGTGCTTCATGTGGCTGACTAGCTTGTCGGCTTGGTAACAGAGCAGGGGCATGGTTTCAGCCTCTGGCCTTGACCTTGCAAGGAAAATTTACGAGACTGGAGAGTGCTGGGCTCGCCACCCAAAAAAGGAAGAAAAAGATCATTGGAAGAAAAGAAACGTGGCAGCTTGGATGAAAGGGGCCCCGAGAGAGAGAGAGAGAGAGAGAGAGAGAGAGAGAGAGAGAGAGAGAGAGAGAGAGAGAGAGAAAGTGTGAGAAAGAGAGAGAGAGAGAGAGAGAGAGAAAGTGTGAGAAAGAGAGAGAGAGAGAGAGAGAGAGAGAGAGAGAGAGAGAGAGAGAGAGAGAGAGAGAGAGAGAGAGAGAGAGAGAGAGAGAGAGAGCGCGCGAGAGAGAGAGAGAGAGAGAGAGAGAGAGAGAGAGAGAAAGGGTGAGAGGGCCCAGCTACAGGCACATGGCCAAAAGAGGCCTGTCGTACGGCCAGAAGGCACCAAGAGATACAAAGAAAGAAGGGAGGAGAGAAGTGGGGTGGCATCAGCTTTTATAGACTGCAACCTCAAGCCAGGCCCCTTCCATCTCATGTGGAGGCTCGTTGGGACTTATCGACCTGCCCTCCCCAGTCAAATAAGTAAGATCTGGAGATGGAATAAACTTAATCACGACCACATTCATTGGTGACATCTATTTAAAATTATACTTTGTGCATAATAAAGCCTTGTTCAATCACTCAACCACGAATGAGTCTGAAGCCCCCTATTTTGACACACCGGTGTCATCCTGATGATGATGACAAAAGTTTCTTGAGGCTTGTAAAAGGTGTTCAAACTGTCGACTGGCGAGAGCAAAACAGTGTGACTGTCATTCCTTGAAATACAGACATGGACAGAGCTAAATTTGTTTTGAACTATGCACATCCTCATCTCTAATACTGTCTTCTTTACAATATGCAGTGTGTCTCGACCAGTGGCAGATGCTGGTCTGTCAAGGAGGACAAGCTCAATTTTGGCCTACAGCATAAAATGTGTCCGTTTTTTTTATACGTGAATTCTACTCTCCGTTCCTTTTCAAGAAAATGATCTGTGACCCTGTCATACCAACAAGGCGTCTTTTCCAGGGTCTTAACTGTGGGGATATAAGTCAGTCTGCGAACACAAGCAACTACAATAAAACACGCCAGAAATAAAAGATTAATTTGTTGCTAGTTGTTTTCAACAAAGAGAGTGTCGCGAAGATGAGTGGAAGAAGTCTCCAGTTCAACTCAGAACAGAATGAGAATTGAAAGCTGCTCCCATGGATGCCGACACCAAAAGATCGGCGATTGGCTCATTTCGCTGTCAATCAAAAAGAGATTCGGCCTCAAAGGGATTATCCAATCATCATGCAGAAAAGCTCAGCCAGCCCCTAAACGCCCACTGTCCATAGACTCCCAGAGACGCTGAGCGTCTGATGGGCGGGACAAAAACAGCATATATCCAATGATTCGTCTCGTTTCAATGCATTGGGACTACTTTCTCGACGCCAGCGTCCATGCTGTAGACGCTCAGCGTCCACACAGTTTGAAGCACAGTGAAGCTGCGGGAATGAATGAGAAGAGAGTCGCGTCATAACCAGTAATAAGAAGCTGATTCGGAACAAAAGTTGAGCGCGTTGTAGCGCATATTTAGTCAATGACATGTACACACAATTCTATGTACACACATATATCTGATCACTTATCTTTTGACATTTTAAAGGAAGGTGAGCTTCCCTTGCAGCCTTAGAGCAATCGCCTCTGGTCTCTACACTGTCTCTGTAGGTGCTGCTGTTTTGTTCAGCATCAGATTTCAAATGGGTTGAGCAGTTAACGTTTTATGTCCATGTGTAAACAATAGTATCTATGAATTGAGAAAATTAAAGTTGCAATTTGTTTTTGTTCTTTTCTGAAAGGGGAAAAACTAGATACTTATTTGACAATGCACCCAAAGATTAATGAAGTTATGTCGTCAACTAGTGTTAGGGCCACAGTTTTGGGAAACCTGCCAAAGTGCAGGGTTTAGCACAAAAAAGAAAGAAGACATGCTGCAAACAATATAACTCTTTAATGTAGTATTAATTATTCATCTTACAAAACTCTATTTACAGGCAATATGAGTTCACCAGAAGTTAGGAAATCACAGGAAATGTTAAGTATTTCATGATGATCCGACTGGACGATGATACAGCAACGTGAATATTAGTGCCACTCATTTCATCAAACGAGCCACAGAACATTCCACATGGCGGACATGCTGGGTTGAAATAGCGAGAACGAGACACCTTGGATGCACAGAAACATAATAGGCGGTGTACATGCTTGGCTTTTTTCCCCCCCCGCTAAATTGAATGAATCGTTCCTCTGTCACCTGCAAATAAAATTCATTTTGTAGGCAGTGCGATTTTATTTTATTTTTTTAATAAATAGTACTCATTTCCTTGGGGTACGGGCTGTTGAAAAGGTCAACGCGTTAAAAAAAATAAAAATAAACACTTAGAGACATGTCAGCTCTTTACTAAATACAGTGTGCATTTTTTAATTTGAAATCTTACTAAATTCACACCAGAACAGACTCTTAGAGTACACCGTCATGATCACCGAACAAGCATACTGGGTCGCCTGTCTGACATAAATTCATTTAAAAACGGGTTACATTTCATTTCATAAAACATCCACAGATAAAATAAAAAGCTGTATTTGTTGATGCGAGATAAAAACAGCATGGCTGCTCGTAAAGAATGTATATTTACTACATTTAAAAAGTTTGAGATATTTTAGCTTTTGGATTAAATTTAAGGATGAACCTAAAATGCAAAACGGGTGAACTTAATTTTTCTCAATGTTGTCCAATTGTTCGATGTACAACTTTACGACACAACTGTGCTCTAACAAGTAGCTTAACCAATACATTCTCAGGACGTCCACTTCTATGCCGATGTCTTCTATGCCTTTCTGTGACTTTCCCAGTTGATCTCAATCTCTGTTGCAATCTGCTTCTGATATCGTGATAATCTCAACTCAGTGGTCACATCCCTCTGAGAACATCCTCTTTAAAGCCTCGCAATGGTTGCACAATCGTTTTGTCATTGAAGGTTCAAGACTCATGACATCAAAATGTGAACAGAGAGATGAAGAGGAATCTTAAATACTGATTCAAAATGAACCAGGAAATGTGTTGGTCCATTCGTGGATCAAATACCTGTTATGGATTTTGCCATTCAACTTTTTGATAGAGAACAGCAAGTTTTGCAACAAAGTAGTGAACCACTGAACAGTTGGACATGACCATTTAAAAAGCTTAGAAAAGGTGAACTTAATTTGGGTATACATATGTTCCATGATCCCCGCAATAAATGAAAATCCCGCAAGAGACTGAAGCCACAATAACTGACCCATGAACAATAACCGAACACGGTTATAATACATCCTAGGTTCACCTTGAAATTTGACCCGAAAGTTGATGATCCCTAACTTTTTGTAAGTAGTGTAGATTGTATAAAAATAGTGAGTGTTCATCTACTCTGTTAGTACGAAAATAGAAGGCTTTCACTTCCAGTTGAACGTTCGGCCTACCAGCTCAAAGAACTTCTGGTTGGGCTGGTGGAAGAATTGGTCGAGTTTCTGCAGGATGGCAGGGGGCACACGAGGGTGCGCCCTGCCCTTGGAGTCGTGCAAGCAGCGCTCCCGCCCGTCCTCCCGCAAACAGTAGAATCCCTTGGTCTTGTTAAAGTAGAAGTTGGAGGCGTTGATCTGCGGCTCCACTCTCAAGAAGCGCTCCACCTTCTTCATCTCGGGAAGGGGGTCGCGGATGAGCTGGTCACCATCCACGATGTGGATGCTCTCCAGCGGGAAGTACCGCAGCCAATTCTGCATGTGCATGTAGTACAGGCTGCGATTGAGTGCCTTGTAGCCCAGGTTGACCTCGCCGTCCTTCACCAACACTGACTCAATGGGCTGGTAGCGTTTGTGCTTCTGGAGGCGGTTGTAGAAGACCTGCGTATAGTCTGACAGCACGCGCTCCGTGGGATCCCTGAGGATGAGCAGCAGCTTGACATCCGGGTTCATCTGGTGGATCCGCTTGGGGACTTTGGCGGATGTAAAGTACGCGGGCGTTTTCTCCACGGTGATCTGATTGGGGTAGGCGAAGGGCATTTGGCTGCGATACCAAGGTAAGCCCTTCTGGAAGTGGCTTTCCCAGTCGAAGAAGTGCACCTCATTTTGGGCCGCTGCCACGGAGCTGTGCAGGCTCAGCATCTCGATGAGCGCTCGCGTTCCACCTTTCCTTACGCCGATGATGATGATCCGCGGTAGCTGCTGCGCTGTCCCATTGGGGTGGTCCACGGTGCCATTGTCGGCTGACAAAAGGGCAGCGGGCAACCCCTCGCCGAGCGTCAGGGGCCCGGTGGAGGGGACAGTGGGGGACTGCATGGCCAAGAGCAACAGCCCAAGGAGCAGGGCCGCCATGAGTGAGATCCTTACCCTGGAGGATTTCAGCCTGGCGAGAGTGACAAAACTGGATCCCACATTGAAAACTGGCGATGGGAGGAGTGAAGAGCAAAAAACAGTCTGGGACTCTTCTCTGCAAGGAAGCACATATATGATTTCTTGTGGAAATGAATTCATGTACAGTACAAGGCAAGAGTGTGAAATCTGCAGCCTGTGGGCCATATTTGGCCATCTAGTTTTAAAAGCAAATATAATCGTTTTTAAAAAGCACCAAACCATTTAACCTATAAATAAGGATAGTATATTTTCTGTCTGTCTGTCTGTCTCTTTTTTGTCTATCCATCCATCCATCCATCCATCCATCCATCCATCCATCCATCCATCCCCAGTCAGAAAATGTAAATAATAATAATAATAATAATAATAATAATAATAATAATAGGGCGGCATGGTGTTGACTGGTTTGCACATACGCCTCACAGTGCAGAGGTGCAGGGTTCGATTCCAGGCTCTGGGCTTCCTGTGTGGAGTTTGCATGTTCTCCCATGCCTGCGTGAGTTTTCTCCGGGTACTCCGGATTCCTCCCACATTCCAAAAAAATGTCCCTAGGTGTGATTGTGAGTGTGGATTGTTGTTAGTCTATGTGTGCCCTGTGATTGGCTGGCAACCAGTTCAGGTTGTCCCCTGCTTACTGCCCAAAGACATCTGGGATAGGGTTCAGCACCCCCCACGACCCTCATGAGGATAGCGGATTAGAAAATGGATGGACGGATAATAATAATGTACACTTTTGTTAGGTGTTATTATTTTCAACAATAAAAATGTGAATAACAACAACAATAATGTCAGTCATCATCATTGTCACCATCATCCTCCGTATCAATGCACTTTTCTAAATTTTTGATACCTGCTTTGCTGCTACACACTTATTTCTAACGCACGCATGCACAACAGGAAGAACTTGATGCACAGCAGTAGTTAAGAAAACGTGCACTTGAAGGGAACAGTTAAGCAAATATGCTCATGAGTTCATTCAGGAATAATTCCTACCTTTTGGGTTTACAAAACTCCACAGGAACAAGACGTGATGTGCGACATCTCTCTTGCAAACGCTCCGCTTGTTTACTCACTCACGTCGAACAGAGCGTCACCTCCGCGGGGGAGAGGGAGCCAGTTTGACCAGGATAGAGAACCTCCTCTGGCAGAGCGTCAGCACCCTCACTGCTCCTCCTCTGCTCCATCACTGGGTCTCTCTCTCTCTCTCTCTCTCTCTCCCTCTCTCTCTCTCTCTCTCTCCCTCTCTCTCTCTCTCTCTCTCTCTCTCTCTCTCTCTCTCTCTCTCTCTCTCTCTCTCTTTCTCTTTCTCTCTCTCTCTCGTTTTTTATGTACGCTTACAAGGGAGCCGCGCCCCTCTTGTGCCTCACAATGACGTCACTACATGGTTCTGTATTGCTGACATGTGGGGCAGGTGACATATAGCATGTAATATTAATGAAATATGAATGTCACCCAAATATTATCATTAAATAAAAAATATTAATAAATCATATACATGTCAGCTCACTGTTATTAAAAAAAAAAAATTCATCATGGTGTAATTGTGTTTTGCACATCGGCCTCACAGTCGACAGGGGGTTCGAATCCCAATTCAGGCCTTCCTGTGTGGATTTGACATGTTCTCCCCATGCTTGTGTGGGTTTTCTCCAGCTTCCTTCAAAATTCCAAAATATATGTTAGCTTAATTTCATCCGCTTAATAGTCCATAGGTGTGAATGCGCATTTGAATGCTCGTTTGTTCAGGGTGTACCCCACCTCTTGCTCGAAAATTAGGTGGGCTCCAGCCAGTGTTATAATAGTTTAGGATTTTTCATTCTAGTTACCTTTTTATTTCGTTTTGACTTTTACTTTTAAATGGAGTTAGTTGTAATTAGTTCTGAGAGAAAGTTTGAAAATGCTTTTTTAGTTTATTTTTCAACAGTTTTGGTATTAGTCTTATTTTCCATTCATCCATTTTCCGATTTGCTTACCCTCACAAGGGTCGCGGGGGTTGATGGAGCCTATCCCAGCTGTCTTCGTGCAGTAGGCGGTTTGCCAGCCAATCGCAGGGCACACAGAGACGAAAAACCATCCACGCTCACACTCCTACCTAGGGACAATTTAGATTTTGGAATGTGGGAGGAAACTGGAGTACCCGGAGAAAACCCACGCCGGCCCGGGAAGAACATGCAAACTCCACACAGGGAGGCCGGAGCTGGAATTGAACCCGGTACCTCTGCACTGTGAGGTCGACGCGCTAACCACTGGATCACCGGGCCGCCTCTATATGATGTAGTTTCAATTTTCCTTTTTGTTCTTATTTTATTTTGTGAACAAATGTTTTTTTCCGATTTTAATTCAGGTTATTTCATTAGTTTTCATTAACTATAATAACCTTGGCTCTACCTCACCAGGGTTCCTAATGACAGCAACCACTCTAGAAAAACGATGAGTGGCTATATATTATTTATTGTTATTTTTTAAAATGCATTTGAATAAATTCAGCACTTTACCCACAATAGATGCTTGGGACTCTCTGAAATTGATGACAATTCTGGTTAGTTTGTTGCGAGATTATTTTGTGTTGTGAATATTGTCAAAGGTGGTTGAGGACAGAAGTCCCTGTATGCAAGCACGAGGGCTTAAGGGCTTTGCAGAATGAATATGAATACAGACGCATGGAGATGGAAAATGGATGCAATTCTTATGCCACGGGCAATCATCCATATTAAATACACTTACTGGGAGGCTGTGGGAGGTTTAATTCAACTGAGACTTTCCACATGCTTCAATAAGTGCTGCTGTTTTGGACAGCAACTGAGTTCAAATAGTATCGGCAGTCAAAGGTCTGAGGACAAAAGAATCTATGAACTGAGATAATTACTGTTATTTCTTGTTATTTATCGTGCATGATGTGAAGAAGATACCACTTTTGCACGGTAGCCAGAGTTAAGGGTTCATTAGTATAATAGAGTGCATTTCAAGACCATCCAGCATATCCCCTCAGTTGCACGAATGAACCCACCATTCTTCTACTGTAGTCTCAACTCTTGTGTGATGTTTTTGCCATCATCTCCAAGCCAATAGCAAATCGGGGGTGTTTTTGTTCAGTCACACGTCACGTCATCATTTTGTTTACCCTTTAACAGCACAAAGCGAGATATCTTTGGACATTTGCCTTGAGAAGAACACGCACTACAGAGTGACCTTTGTGTTCTTCTGCTTGTATTGGCTGAAATATGCAACCCTGCAGCAAACACACTCGTTTATTTTCTGCTCAGCTTCACACTCCAGGAGTGCTCACGTAGTATTTGGGTGAAGTGAAGGTGGATGTTCTTGCATTGTTGAGCATTTTTGTTCATCTGTAAAGACAGCTGGTTGTTCATTTTTGATTTGGGGGAGCTACATGACAAAAAGTGGAAAGAAAAATGGCTGGCTAGGTCAGTGTGGTTACACTTGGGGGTGTACATGTACTCCCTATTGTTCGACAGTACCCTTCTACACCGACTACCGTATTGGCCCAAATATAAGACAGCCCTGATTATAAGACGACCCCCTCTTTTTCAAGACTCAAGTTTGAAAAAAGACTTTTTGAACACCAAATTAATTTTTATACAGAAAATAATTACAGTACATCTGAAACAAATGATTCTAACAATATATTTGAGAGAAAAAGCATGTTAATTTTCCTCATTCAAATCTTAATAGCTGAACATTTAAATATGTAAACTAAAGTGCAATCACATTCGTAAATGAAGGGCTTCTGGTTTTTTAAATGTAAATGACATTATAACTTCTCCTCAGCTGCCGGTTAACCAGGCCCATCTTCGACACACTTTTCTCCAGATTGTCGTTACGTTTCTCCATTTTCTTTTATCTCTTCTATTATTTTGTTCTCTTTTCTTTCTTACCGCTATTTTTTGTTTTTCTTCTTCCTGCTACCGCTATTTTTATTTTTATTCTTCGTGACAGTGGTTCACTTTGGCCTGGGGAGTCAAGTTCAGCATTCGCTTCAATGATATCTGGCGCCATCTAGCGTCGTGAATGGATGTAATGTCTAGACCCCGAATATAAGACGATCCCCACTTTTTTGTCTTATTTCAATGCAAAAAACACCGTCTTATATTCGGGCCAATACGGTACTTTACATTGAAGGCAAGTGACCCACTCGACTGTAAATGATTTCCTACTGGAAAACTGTTTTGACATTAGAAAAACCCGTAAGTCATCCAACATCAAATTAGAAAATTGTTTTGAAATTAGAACAACTTGGAAGACAACCAGCATCCGGGACAGATTGTTTGACATTGATTACTTTATATTGTTCTTACTGCGACAGTGATTTGTTTTTATACTTGCATGAGAAGTAAAACTGTGAAAATGTTACTCATATAATTCGATGAAACATCTGGAACATATCACAATTATTAATTTAATTATTTCTCATGGGTTAATCTGAACAAAGGCAGATGATGTTGTTTTCTTCCGTTTCCAGAAAGCTGTCAAACCGGTTCAACCGACAAAGCCGCTTCCTCACCTATAAAACACTCTTCTTTGTTTTTGTGCGAGTGTGTCGCAGGATGACATTGTTATTGTGCAAGATGAGGAGGCGGGAATTTCATCATTCTCCTCCTCATCATCATCATCTTCATTATTACCATCATCAGCCGTCATCATCATTGCCATCATCAGTCGCCAGGAGTCATGGGAACATATTAGTGGTGTGCTGCACAGGAAGTAAGCAAGAGTCTTCTGAACAAGTCACGACAAGGCCATGAATGCCCGGGGGAGCTGAGAATAGACATTGATGCACGCTGGAGGCAAGTCAGGTCGGTAGGCAGGTTGGCAGTCAAGTATTCAAACCCTTCGAACCTTTTGACATTTTGCGCATTGCAACCACAATCTGAAATATTTTTATTGGTATTTTAATACGATTGATCATCACAAATGAGTACATAATTGTACAGCGGCAGGGAAATGCAACACAGTTTTCAAATGTTTAGGCAAATTAAAATCTGAAAAATGTGGTGTGCGTTTGTATTCAGCCGCCCAGTGTCAATAACATGTAAAGACACCTTTCGTTGTAGTTACAGCTGCAAGTCTTTCGGGGTTGTCTCTCCCAACTCTGCACATCTAGACACTGAAATTGCTGCCCATTTTCTTTTGCAAAACACCTCAAGTTTAACAAGATTGGATGGAAAGCATCAGTGAAAAGAAATATTCAAAACTTGCCACAGATGCTCAATGGGATTTGGGTCTGGACTTTCACTGTGTCATGCTAATACATGAGTATTTTTTTTCAAATCTCAATCCTTCCATTGTAGCTCTGTCTTTATAGCATTGTCTTGCTGGAATATGACTGTCCTTTCCAGTCACAGGTTTTCTTCCAAGATTGCCCTGTATTTATCTCCATCCATCTTCCCATCAACTCTGACCAGCTTCCCTGTCCCTTTCACAGTGGGGATGATGTGTTCTGGGTGATGAACAGTGTTAGTTTTTCGCCACACATACCGCTTCGCATTTATGGCCCAAAAAATTCAACTTTGCTTTCATCTGACCAAAGCATCTTCTTCCAGATGTTTGCGACGTGTCCAAAATGGCAAAGTGACTTCTTCTGCTTTTCTTTCAACATTGGCTTTCTTCTTGCCACTCTACCATAAAGGCCAGATTTGTGGAGTGCACGACTTAGTGTTGTCCAATGGATTTCTGCAGCTCCTCCAGAGAGACCATAGGCCTCTTGACTGCATCTCTGACCAGTGCTCGTCTCGCTCGTTCTGTCAGTTTAGGTGCACATATGAGGGTTAAGGTTTGCTCTTCAAAGCTTTGGAATTTTTTTAAATAACCTAACCCTTCTTCAAACCTCTCCACAACTTTATCCGTGACCCATTTAGTGAGTTCCTTCGACTTCACGAAGTTGGTCATTAGTGTTCTCTAAAACAATGCTGAGGCCTATCACAGACTATTTGTATTCATACTGAGAGTAAATCACACACCGGTGGACTCTATTTACTAATTAGGTGATTCCTGATGGTGAATGATGGCACCGGATTGTATTTAGTGGTATCCTAGTACACGGGCCTGAATAGAAATGCACACCATATCACTTTTCAGACTCATATTTGCTTAAAATCGTGAATATTGTATCTAATTTTGAATCCCACTTTTTGTTGGTCTATCACATAAAATCCTAACAAATACATTCAAATTTGTTATGTAAGATCACAAACTGTGGTCAAGGGGTAGGAATTATTCTTCAAGGAACTGTAGGATCGGTACTCTCTACGTAGAAGCATGCTCTTCAGATCAGGGATGGGCAACTTAAATGCTGGATAGAGCCACAAATTTTCATCATTGCTATTGAGGGGCTACATATAGGACCACACACTGTTTAACCAAATGTGTGACCAAAATGCCACTTGAAGTATCGACAAAGTATACACATCTTAATATGTTTCACGTGTGATACTAAATCCAGATTGAAAACAAGGCACTCTGCAAAGCAGTGTTGGTTGAAATAGCCTTATAAAGTCCAGTTTTTCTTGAAACGTATGCTTTGATAGTGTGTTTTTGATAATGGTCCAATATCGTCCTACATTGTAAATGAAAGTTAGGCCACCCATCAAGTTGAACCAATCAGAAGTCATAGTATCTGAACCAATGAGGGGATGGAGAAACTCACTTGTCACCCGGCCTTTTAGAGGGTGCTGAGTTGTGAATCTACAATTTGAATGGCTAAAAGTAGAACCAACGATTTCAGTGGTGTGTGTGTGGTCCACGCCTGCACTCGACATCCTGAAGGCATTTAGATGAAATATGTGCATGGCAACACGTTGAAGCCAAAATCTGAAAAAAACTGGAAGCCGCATGGCCAAGACATATGCAATGAAATGAAAACAAAAGATGGTTGAATTTTTTTTGTTTTTTATTTTTTTCTGGGATTCAACAGGCTGCTCAGAGTGTGGTTCACCTGCTCCTGCCAGATGCCTATCCCTGTTCTCGGTAGTTAGGTAGTTTGGTCGGGAGGTAGGTTAGGAGAATGCAGTTGAGCAAAGTGAGAAGTAAAATGTTATTGACAGTGATGTACGTATGTTAACATTAAGGAATCATCATACCTCCAGTAGTGGCCAGTACGTACTGTAGGTGCACCATATACATTAAATACATTAAAAAGTGGATTAATGTTTTGTTTTTTCATTTGTCTTTATTGTTCCATTCTTTTACCAATTAAACAAATAGATTATGAAATGCACTCCAGCCAATAAGCATCCGCTTTGTTGACAGTGGCGCTCTTCTGTAAGTGTAAACATCATTACCACTTAGGAGTTGGATGCAGCACTTCATGTGGGCTGAGCACAGCCACCAGGGATTACTATTTATAACCAACACACACACACACAAAAAAAAAAAGGTAAGCAGAATCTGTGTGTATCAGTAATTACTGCAGAGGTGCAAATCCTTGGAAATGGCCTTCATTATATACGCACGCTTTCGCTAAGAAGTGAGGATAATGACTGGTGGGGGATTAACCCGACTTGCCACCAGCCAGCCTGCCCATTCCACTCCTTCCATCCTTTGTCTGGATGGCAGCCAAAAAAAAAAAAAAAAAAACCTTGCCGAGGGCGGTTTTGATCAGCGGGTGATGTGATGCGGCGTGACAGGCCTCAGATGCGCGCATCTACTGTAGTTTTCCCACTACTCCCCCTCAAAAATACTCCACTCAGGGGATTAATGGTAAATGTCTGACACAGCTGCGTTTGAAATATTTTACTAGACTGCTCTTCGTCTATATTGGATGCTCCATGTGCATGTGCATATGTGTGTGTAGGTGTGAATCAAACAGCTTTCGAGCTTACATAAATAAGGATTAGTGGCTGTTTGACGGAAATAACGTTTTGGAAAATCCACTGGACTGCGGCTTGAGAAGTCATTCAAAGCCACTTTCTGTTCGATACACACCACATTTGTATTGAAGAGGAAAAAAACATCTCCACCCAAACAGTGCATGTATAATTGAAGTGGCAAACACGGTTTTGCAAATCACACTTTACCCGTCAGGCCAGACAGTGAAGAGGATTTTTGTTCACTTAAAAAGCACTGAAGAAACATTTGGTGTTCACGTATGTGACAGTTTATAGTTAAGCATGTGAATACCTCAACACACGATCAGACACTCATGTTTAACTAAAAGCAAACGATGTGCAGAATGTGGAAAGCATAGCATCACCGACTGATCACCAAATATGTTGCATTTATTCATTTTCAACTTCATTCATGTCATTTTCCAGAAGACTGAATGAAAGAATTGATTCAGTGTAGTTGTTCTAAATCTAAATACGAATACCTATAATATCCCACCTTTCAAAAACATGCATGTCACGGTAATTGATACTTCTAAATTATCCACAGGTGGGAAGATGAGTATAAATGGTGTTTGTCTTGATGTGCCCTGCGATTGGCTTGCTAGCACTCCAGGTTGTATCCTGCCTCTTACCTAAAGTCAGCTGTTGTAGGCTCAAAATCACGAATGACTTGCCATTCAGCTGCTTGTTAGAGAGCTGCAAATTGTGCACAACGTACTTGGACATTTGCCTTCAAATGTTTATTTTTTATGTTAAGGTGGAGGTGAAAAATACTTGAACCCAGCCTTCCCTTTTCCACTGCATTCTGTTGACGAATGGCTGTGCTGCACATTTGCAAGAGTGAATGTTTTTTTAAAAAAAAGTTGTCTGCTTGCTGTTAACGCAGGCAAAAAATTTGAAGGATGGGCGGTAACTTCCTAGTTTTATAGTCTTTGTTCGTGAGATCCCGGGTGCAGATGATTTGTTACGGGGGATGAATCAAAGCCACATCAGTCATTGTGACTGAAAATCGGAAACATGTGTGAAATAGCTCTGACTTTGTTTTCTCATTCATGTGATGGTGTACGGGTTTTGACATGCACGCTAGAATGGAAAAAAAAACCCCCCACAAATATTTCGTGCTATTATTCTCAAAGCTGCAATTTGTGCCAAATAATCCACAATGCACACCAAGAAGTAGGGGAATGGAAGGAAACGTGTGTGTCATTGGGCAAATGTTTGAGCTAATGGAGGGCAGCAGTTAGGAGTCCACAAAGGGCTCTGAGAAAGGCCAGCTGTCATACAAACGTGTGCTGGGAAGAGAAAGAAAATCAATGGTCATAACTGCTCAATAACAGAGCATCCACAGAGGTGCAGCGATAGGGTGGCACACTGATTAGCACATCCGCCTCAAAGTGCAGACTGAGGAGGTTATTCTTCCTGTGCGGAGGTTGCATGTTCTCCATGTGCCTGGGTGGGTTTTCTCCGGGTACTCTCGTTTCCTCCTCCATTCCAAAAACATGCATGTTAATGGAACCCTCAAAATTGTCCCTGGGTGTGAATGTGGGTGCAAAGGGTTGATCAGCTGGGATTGACTCCAGCACATTTTACAGTGGGCTTTTATCATGGGCAGTATGTCTAATCAGCATGTGGACACAAACAGTTATCTCGGCAAAGGAAAAGTGCCCAATAAAACAGATTGAGACAGATTATTATTATTATTATTATTATTATTATAGATCAAGAAATGGGCCGTTCGTTTAAAATACTGTCGGACGTCCGGAAGGTTGGGGACAGAATTGGACCTTACAAACGTAGACTCAAGAAAGTTGATCGAAGAATAATATTTATTTGCAAAAAATAGGTGCAAGGCCGACAAATTACAAATAATGACGCTGGACAACAAGCCAGGAATAATGCGAAAAAAACCAAAAAGCGTTTGGACAAGGCACGGAAAAAACCCGAACGAAAATAGCTTGTAACAAAAGTACAAGAAAGACCAAACCGCGTGGAGAACAAACCGTGGATACACTTAAACACACCAAGAACTACTGACTTGAATAAATAAGAACATAAGCAAAGGCAAGAGCCAAAAAAAGGAGAAAACATAAATCCAGGCAAGAACCAAAAACGGAACGAGAGTAATAAGAGAGCGTCTAGACGAAATGCACATGAAGAATGACTTGAGCAAGGCACATTATCCGACAGCTTGACGTGGGTCCACAAGGTCCTCAAATAGTCACAATAACCGTGATGCCAGACCGGTGCGCAGCAAAAAAAAAAACAACAACAACAAAACAAAACAAAAACAAAAGAGGAACGCCTCTACCGCCTGCTAGACACTAACAGAACGTGATCATTGTAGAGCTGGCCCTCTGCATCATTTGCTCACTTGTGACTAGTGATGATTCTGAAAAGTCTTTGGGCTTTGATTTCAGTTCATGAAAAATGGGAGCAAAAACCAAAAAGTGCTGCGTTTACAATTTTTGTTCTGTTTTCTTACAGTGGTTGCACCCACAATTGTATTCAAAGGACTGTGAAAACTTCACTCAATTGAAATGCTGCTCTGTGTTAATTGTAAAATACATAATAGAATGACCGACGGCATGGACTCGGTTATCACTGGTGAAGGTTACACAGGTACACCACTCCTCGACATTTAATGTTCAATTGAATGCTTACTCTGTGTTCATTTGTGGTGACTGCCAGCAGTCAGCCAGAGATGCACTTAGGGAAGAATCTAGAAGAAATGGTATCCTAGCAACAGAGCCACATATCCTTACTTGTGTACAGTTATTATGTGCATGTGTGTGTGAGTCTCTGTGGAAGAAGTTGCCGTTAGAATGCAAAGAGACACATCGCCGTGGCTCCTGATCCTTCCACTTTTCCCCTCCAACATAGTTTGCTGTCCTTGATGCGCACTCCCCTCTGACCGCCGCGAGGTAGTTGAGGTTCGCTGTGCCCGTTGACCTTTTCTCGTGGCGAAAAGGTCCGCGTTCCCAGTGCGCATGCTTTACAAGCACTTGGACGCGGGACTTGCAAAATCTCCTTTCCCGACGAGTGGAATGAATGAGAAGAATGGATGGAAGGCGTCCAACTAGTCCTGAGAGGGGAAACAGTGCGCTGTTGCCTCGCCTCTAATTGAATTACTGATGGGACCCCTTGGAAAGCTCTTGTTTTACATAAGCCTCCTTTCAGCTTGATTTATGATGTTCATATTCAACCTCTTGGGAGGTTTTGGTAAACACTCTCAGCTTTGGGCCTCTTGGCACAACGTTTGGAAAGCGCTTTTACCGTATTCAGCTCTTGCACTACTACGATAAGATGATTGAATTAACCTTCGTAATGCGTCTTCTTATTGAATCTAAATGGAATGTGTTCGTCATCGTATGGAATTATGCTGGCCTAATGAGTATGCGTTGTAAAAGGAAAAATGATGAAACCTTAATTTCAGAGACAAATGCAAAAAAAAAAAAAAAAGTGCAAATTCTATCAAAGTACAAAGGCATGGTTGTGGATGACAAGAATGTATCTCTCGACATCGCTCATGTATTCCCAGACAAGGGGATGAAAGCGTACTTTGATTATCGTTGCGCTACCCAGTGGGAAAGCCTGTACAATCCAGCTTCACCAACCATTAGACAAATGACTGAAAATGGGTCGATTCATAGCTGTGACGAACACGCAAAACCAGAACATATATGGCCTGTGTTCTGCACACAAATGTATGATGAACACATGGTGGAAGAACAATAATTAATCTTAAGTATTCCCAGGAGGATCCAATAATGGAAACATCATGACAAAACAAATGGCCCATAGAGAATAATGTAAAGACATTTCATTTGTTACAGGCTGCTAATAACATTTCATAAAATGTATGAATTGTTTTGTGCTACAGGGAATGTTTCAATTAACATTTTGACATTTTTAACTGTCATCCAGTGGGAGAAATTCATGGTGCTGCAACAAAGTTAAGACAAATTAAAGTAAAAATATTCAACCTTCAAAGTAATGGAGAGGCAACAAGAGGGTGATACCGTCGCCTGTTCAAATGATGCATTTAAATTAAACAATATAAATATGTGTAATTCCAAATACAGTGAACCTCTGCATGTTAGCTAGTCATCATTCACAAATTCGCCTATTTGCAGATTTTTCAGGGAAAACTGCTGTTTAAGGTTACAACAGTTTTCCATCCATCCATCCATTTTCAACACCGCTTATCCTGAACAGGGTCATGGGGAGTTGTTGAAGCCTATCCCAGCTGACAGTCAGTCGCAGGGCACATATAGAGACAAACAACCATTCACACCCACATCCACACTGTTACTGAGTGGGAACTGATCCCACATGCCTGCACACAAGTCACGCAAGTGTACCACGACACAATCAGCGACTATAACAGTTTTGAATTTCTCAATATAGCTCAATTTTATTTGGTTTTGACTTTTGTTTATTTTATTTTATTTGTTTTATTCATTTAGTTTTAACTAGTTTATCACGGGCATGCTGGAGCTTGGTCATTTTGCAGTCCAGCGCAGGCTGGCAAATGTGTGAGTGAGAGAGCTGCGCAGCTGTGGGAGTGGTCAAAGACACTTTAATTATGGCCAGTCAAAGCGACTTATTTCATCCCATTGAAATGCGGCGCACTGAAGTCTCGAACATCTGTGCCTGATTCCAAACTCCGGATACACCAACATTTGCGCCACGGTGCCGGTGTGCTTTCTATGAAAATAGACGCCTGCATTGTCAGATTTCATGAGAGACTTTATGCATTTCGGCATGTGCTGCTGTTTTGGTTCGTTTACAGTTTAAACTAGCTCAGAAGTTAACTAATTAATGTCTATAACTGTGATAAGGCAATAAAGGTTTTGTTTTGGACTTGAGAACAGAGGGTCTATTCAGTAGGAGGCATTTATTTTTCATAAGTGGATGACAGTGCATGGACTGAAAAAAAAATTGGAGTGATACCCATCCATCTATCCATCCATTTTCCGATCTGCTTATCCTCACAAGGGTTGCGGGGGTGCTGGAGCCTATCCCAGCTGTCTTCGGGCAGTAGGTGGGTGACACCCTGAATCGGTTGCCAGCCAATCGCAGGGCACACAGAGACGAACAACCATCCACGCTTACACTCACACCTAGGGACAATTTTGAGTGTTTAATCAGCCTGCCATGCTTGTTTTTGGAATGTGGGAGGAAACCGGAGTACCCAGAGAAAACCCACGCAGGCCCGGGGAGAACATGCAAACTCCACACAGGGAGGCCGGAGCTGGAATTGGACCCGGTACCTCTGCACTGTGAGGTCGACGCGCCAACCACTTGTTCACCGGGCCGCTGGAGTGATATTTATTTGGATTAAAAAAAAAAAAAAAATCATTCAAAAGTCAAAGTAAATTTTACAAAGAGAGTTTTTGAGTCAATTTCACTTGCCTAGTATTCGTTAATTCGTTAATGTGAGGGCGACGATACTTCAGGAAAGTTTGTTACTTTGTTTGCAAATGAACAGCGATTTAGCTTTAAGGATGCATTTCTGTCTGTCTATAAAAATGCATCATCACAGAACACGGTTTGTATCTGGACAAACATCAGATGAGTCACTTGACTTTTCATCTGAAATTAACACATTTGTTTCCCCTACTCACAAAGACAATGCTGCAGTTATTTTTGGAATCAGATGTAACTAGAAAACAACACGTGGGCCTGTTGTGTGTCTTCACACTGCATTCGTCACATCAATTCTGTGGTTCATAATTGGGACTGTGGAGAGAAATGTGACTTAGTGATTAAGCTCCGATAATGGAAAAGATGCAAGCGGGATAACAGGTTTGATGACCGAGGCAACAGACTGCATATAGAATGAGCTTGCCTATCCCTCACGCTCACATACACATACATGCATCTTGGTCACTTGGAATGTAACACAGCCTACCTAGTGGGATTGCAAACATCTGTTCTTGTTAAATTGCAAAGAATTTATATTGATCGGGTGCTAGTGCTGCATTCCTTCACAATTTACTGCTGGCAGAAGGGAAAAGGCTGGTGAGGGTTTTGGCTGTTTGGGGGTTTTCAAAGTGAATTACCAGTTCACGTAGTTAATGCCCATGTCTTTTTTTTTTTTTTGCTCTCCTTGAATTTACCAGGAAAGGCATGCATGCTGAATTCGAATGGAAATGACCTCTTCTGATGCTCATGCAGCAGCTCCGGGCAGCTTTGTGTGACTTCAGGAAGATTGTGCAAGAGCTAAATTGACTGCAGATGGGTAGGGAGGTGATGCCGGGTGAGGGCTGAGGGGTGGGTCTACAGTTTTACCATCTCAAAGATTATGAGGATGGATCATCTGAGGGAAAGGTGACCTTATCTTTGACCTTCCAACAGAACAGGGGCTGTGAAAAGAAGAATAAGTTGTGGGAGCAAGTAGCTTTGCCGTCCTGATGATGTCATTCAATGTAGCTCGGTATGAAAAAGTTCTGATAAAACTTCCACGATGTGAACGTCAATGCTAAATTCTCTGTGGACTGCCATTGATTGTCATTTAAGCTATTAATATGTTAACATGTCTCACTGTCAAGTACATATATGAAGAAAGTTCGTCTTAAATTTAATGACGACCTGACATCTTTCCCAGAAAAGTAACCGTGCGTTTGACTTGTCACACGCTGTTGTTTCTTCCATGTGATTTGACCGTCAAGTAAAGCTGATTAAGGTTTTACATTTTTCATTCCTCAACTCCACCGAATTTGTGTGTAGATCATTTTATTTCAATGAATGCTTTCTACAGCCAAAGAGAAACATTATCTCCTGATGCACTGATGTCAGGAATTAAGTCAAATCTGACTCTGTGATCTTTCTAGCCATCTTTACATCATCCGCCCGTTGAGGTTTGCTTAAGTTCCTTATAAACGCATTTTTTCTCATCAACCATGTCAAGGACTGTGTTCCTCTCGAGCAATGATTTCAAAGGGAATCAGAGGAGCTGCATGGCAGTGAATCAAGTTGGCTGTGTTCAGACCCATAATGATGCATAACCGTCATTTTTAACTGTGCAGATGCAGACCGCGCCTTATACCAGACTTGCGCTTGGCACGAAAATAGAGCCTTAAAAATGATCTGCTTGAAGTTTTATTTTTTTGGAATGTACACTTAATTAAGTCATGAAGTGACAAACTTATCCGAGCAGAAATGTTGCTGATTCTGCATTTCCATAGTTTCAACAAAGCACTTGATACACAAGGTAATAGGTTATTGTGAGACCGGGTGTCGGGGCATGTGGCCTCAATGAGTGTGTTCGTGAATGCATGTCAAATGACTGACATCTTGTCCGTCACACTTTCTGTCTACGAATGCTTGATTTTCCTTGGGTGCGGTGGTTTCTTGCAAATCAGTTTAGAGACAGATGGGGCCAGACACGGCTGATTTTTGTCACAGATCACTTTTATCATGGAGCAATGTTAGGACATACTGACAGTTTGAACAAAGTGAAATACAATGCTCAGTCTTCAAAGATGAATGTTTTGTACATATGAGCTGAGCCTTAGTGTTTCAAAACTGTGGTTTCTTTTAATTCCCACTGAAGACAAAGGGGAGCCAAACATGCCAAACGCCCAAAATCTTGTTAGAGTGTTTAGTAGGCTCCCCACTCCTGCCTGTCTGGCATTCAGTGCTGACTGGTCATAAATCACCAGTTCCCCTTCTCCCAAGTGTTGGTCTGAGCAGACCAGGAAACAGTTGTTTCCTTAAATTCTTCTGCATCAACTGTGGGGAGCACATACTAACCCCAAATAACCCCCACCACCACCACCACCACCACACTTCAGAGCCGGAATTCATTGCACAGTCGAAAAGTAAATATTTGCCAGAAAGCAATGAAAAGGTTCCACTGAGCATTGAAAGAGAGTGAAGCAATACAACTGAGAGATGCTATTGCGGTTTTAAGGCAATGCTTTTGCTTTATTGACATGCTTCAAGGTTAAAACAATTTGTTCACTTTGGTCCGATGCGGCTTACTTTTCAATTCTCAGAGCGCATGGCCAAATCTAACATGTTTACAGAAAAGCAGTTCAGAAAACAGGTCTGGGATGGGAAAAAAAGAGGTTCAAGCTCCCGATGCTGTAATCAACCCTGACAACGGGATCGTGTACGGCGCAGCTGCAATATGTTATTGTGTATTATTTAATGTAAAGTAAAAAATCAGCATGGCAGGTTATTATTTTCAGAAATTGCAAGCCAGCCGCAACATTGTAACTCTAAGCGCGTGTGTCAAATTGTGCAGGTCACAGATGTGAAGTCTTAATGCAGCGTAACGACAGAGAAAATTGCTTTTTTTCTCCTCCATGAGGCCTGATAAGAAAACATGAGTGTTTTTAATAGGTCCAACATTCTGTTTTAAGTGTCACAAATAAATGCCTCCCTCCGATAGACCCCTTCTTTTTTCCCATCAGAAAAAAAGGGGAGCAACAGTACTTATTTCAGTGTAGAGATGTTATTTTTCACACATCGACATGAAAGCGTCAGCTGCTCAGTTGATGTGCAAGCCTTTGCAAATCAAAATGGTGGCACCTATCTCCCGACCTAGTCTGTTTTGAGGTTCCAATTTTTGCAACAATAACTATTGTTCACATGGTTAACAGTCATGTGGGTTAAAGTAGAAGAACCGCACTTCCTCAAAAGGTTCCCTTTTATGTATTAGATGCCACGGTAGCACTTAAGCACTTAAAAATAAACACCTCCCTCAAAGAAATCCATGACAAAATAACTGCAAAACATTTAGTCATATCAAGTACAATTTCTAGACTTTAATGTTCACACATGGACACAAGCGTTAACGCGCTGACACCATTTTAACTATATTGCTAACGGTTCCTGTGCCAGATTGAAGATGACCTCATGTTATGATGAGATTACATTTCCAGTAGACTGCTATTTTCATTCCACAATGTAGTGTGTCCATATATTTGCTGCGGAGTCAGGTCTTTTTTTTTAACTTTATTTTGCTTGACATTGTTTTATTAGACCATTGTATCATTTTTTTTTTTCAAAAATAACTACATGCCTTCACCATCTGCAGTTGAGTAAATAACCCCGGTAATATTAGTGTAAATAATGAATCAGAAACAATGCTCAAGCCTTATGATTTTTTTTTCCTCATAAATTATACTGTGTGCAAACAAGAAAGTAGTGGCACAAGAAGATGAAAACTACATAAGTGTCCTCATTGAATGCAAATGAATTCATGAGATACAAGTGAGTCAAGCTGTGAGCCGTCAAGCCGAATGCGACATGACGAAGTGACGCCTCACACATTCAAGCTGGTGTCTGAGAAGATTGTGCGCCTGACGTCCAAACAAGCCACGATGACACACGGTAACAACATGTGACACGACAATGACAAACAAGGGGAACTTTTGAAGGTTGACTCGTGCGGGTTTCCCTGACGACAGAGACCCAAGCGTGAGCAATGGTCTCGCCACATTGGAATGACTTCGCAGAGGTGCCCTCAACTTCTCTTTCTTGACGGATGAAGGAGAATCCAAAGTCATGTCACATTGTAACACGCTGTGCCAATGCGGATATGACTTTATAAGTGGCTGCATAAAGGCTTTCATCGTTTATATTGGAGTGATCCTTCTGTCTATACATCCATTTTCTATTGAGCTTGTCTTCATTAGGGTTGCAGGTGAGCTAGAGCCAATCCCAGCTGACTTACTGACATACAGTATGAACATGTAGACAAACAGCAATACACACGCACAGCAATGGACAAGTTCATGTTATTGATTATTAAATGTATCAGAGTTGGCTTGCCTTGACCAAGCAATCAGAGGATGGAAAAAGATGACATGATTGTGAGTCATCTAACCACTCCTAAGTCATCTTCCGATAACACTGTTTTAAACCTAAACCCGAATGGATCCTCATACAAATCCAAAGTAACATCTTAGCGAGATAGCAAGTGCAGAAATATGGACAAACAGAGCAGCTTTTGTCATCTGTTGCTTGGCAGATTTGCCACAAAATACAATGAAAAACTGGCACGAAGTCATAGGAAGAAGTCATAGAGATACTTAAAGCCATTTGAAATAGGGGAAGGTAGTAACTGTAATAATCTCAGTTCCTAGACGTACATGAAAGGCCAAGTCCGTTAGGGCTTTGTTGGTAGTCAAAACAGCAGCACCTATCGAGAGACGTGAACAGGGGCTTTGATAAATTAAAGCGTGGCGTCTTCTTGTTGTATAGCATAAAAGACGATGCAGTCAGGGGTTGTTTTTGTGGATAGTCTCCCCCATCTACATTTGTGCCAATACACACCACCATTCAATATGTGAAAAAAATTAAGTACTGTATTTGAACTGCGATTCAACAAACCACAAAGCTGCCCATCATTGATCTCTTTGGGGATGACGAATCAGTTCATTTGAAAGGATCATCCACTGAAGCTCCCGGCAAACTAAATGACAGGCTTGCAATCAATGCAGAGATCAAGTAATCAGCGCTTGATTGGATGTAGCGGTGCTCTTATTGATCCTTGTCTGCAACACGAGACAAGAGCTCTGAATGAGACTCCTTCGATTCCCAAAGTGAGTTAAAGAGACGCGTACCGCGGAGGGAACCGCAATTGGACCACTGGAGTCACAAACCCTGTCACTCTGACAACCTGACATTAATGATTTATAGTGGTAGTTTAATTTAAATTTAATTTAAATTTTTTGTCGAAATCCATCAATATTATCTTCGTGTTGAATCAAAATAAAAGATTTGTAAACATTTCCTTTTATCGCATTTATCGCCTTAAAAATAATGAGCAACATTTTTGCCCATTTTCTAGCATTTTATGGAACAAACCATTAATTGAATCTTTATTAATTTATGTTTCCGCATTTTCTGCACTGTTAATTTTTGAAATGTTTTTGCATGTAGGAGTGGAATTGTCAAGTTTTTTTTTTCATGCAATGATTCAATTAATCGACCAAATAATTATTTTTAAAGTTGTTAGTCTTCGCCATAATGTAGTATTTGTGTTTTGTGTGCATTTAATAGGTGTGGCCTAGTGAGTGAGTTTGTTTATTTTTAGCATTTTCGCCATGCTCCTTGCAAGTGTTTTCATTTTGTATGTATGTGCGATTGTTTGTCCCATTGAACAAGTGGCTGAAACTGTATTTTTTCTCTCTTCACTCAAGAGGCGACATATCTGAAGGTCGCTCAAATTTGACCTAACCATGTCCTGTCTTGACACACTCACGGGCACTTTATTATCTGCGCTATGAGGTGCATTTCAAGATCTGAATTGATTTTCTAAATGTATCCATCGATGCCTTACGGGATGAATAAATGGTGATTTGTCAATACAGTATGTGCCCCGCGATTGGCTAGTGAGCCACTCCAAAGTGTACATCACCCCCGACCAAAAGTTAGGCTCTCGTTCACCTGGGACTCTAATGAGAACAAGAAAATGTTTTAGCATCCATCCATTTTTGACACAATACTGAGGAGAGCAACTGTCATATCGTTATAAGGATGAGAAACAAGCTGTACACCTTTGGAGATACAGCCCTCCTGCATGTGTCTGATTCTTTTGTCATTGTAATTCAAGCAAATTAGCTGTGAAATTATGGCAAATAAATAATTCATCATCTTAACCCAATTCCTAACTGAAGTGTTCAAAATAAAACATTCTTGAGGTAACTTTTGACGAGCCCTAAATGACAAACCACCGATGGCAACTTTGCTGTCAGTGATTTTCCCCCAAAACACAAGTCCTTGTAGAGAGAGACCCAATCAGTACAGCACTCAAGAGGCCATTCATTCCTCATCAAGCCACCAAGGCTGCCATCACAACCAAGATCTCTTTCTCGTAAAACTATCATTAAATGAAAAGTCACAGTCAAATATGCATGATCTGAATTTCGAAGCATCTTGCCACGCAGCAAAGTCATGATCAAAATCATGTCGTTAGCTTGTCAAAAGCTGGGCAAAGCTCTGCATTCAGTGTACACAGTAGCTGCTAAAAAGCTTTCAACAGCAGCAACCATGTCAAGAGCTGACTTCATTGTGTGCCCACAAACAGCAAATAGGCCTTTGATTGTGGTTTCCTGCTCACATTAACCGCTCACTTTTATCTGCCAGGCTGGAGGAGGAAGTTGCTTGATGGTCAGTGTTGTTTTAACACAACGGTTTGAATGATGGTGCTGAGGGAAAATTAAATGTGTCTGGTTTGGGAACGAACCAAATAATAGTTTGGACATGGACAAAATGCGAATAACAAAAAAATAATAATATAAAAAAGGCAAAACCGACAAAGTCCAAACAGGAAACGCTGGTCACAAAGGTCCAGGGAAGAACGGGGAATCAACACAAGGCAGATGAAATGACAAGAGTCCAATTTACATGAAAAACAACAAGAGCAAGATCAAAATGACTGAATAATAACAATACAGTACTTACAAAATGAGCAACAAAGAGAGCAAAACAACTATGAATGAGATTGAGAGGTTGACAGAACAATACGAGTGTAAACAGGAAACAAAGTCAATAATCTGACGGTGTGTGACAGCCGTCGGAGTCCTTAAATACAAGGCGTGATGATGATGACAGGGAACAGGTGCGCCAGCTGGAGGGAAACGGAACGCCCTTCACTCTAGCTGGAGCTGAAACTAAAACAAACACAGACCGAGATGACAAAATGCCAGGCAAGAGATTAGAACACAGACTTACTATACACTATACAAAATGTAAGACCTGTTTGTTATTAATCTAATTATAATAATTATTATTAATATTAATATTGGCGGCACGTCGGCCTCACAGTGCAGATGTGCAGGGTTCAATTCCGATTCCGGCCTCCCTGTGTGGAGTTTGCATGTTCTCCCCCGTGCCTGTGTGGGTTTTCTCCGGGTACTCCAGTCTCCTCCCAAATTTAAAAACATGCATGACAAGTTGATTTGGCACTCCAAATTGTCCCTAGGTGTGAGTGTGAGCGCAGATGGTTGTTCGTCTATGTGTGCCCTGCGATTGGCTGGCAACCGGTACAGCGGCGACAGTAACAGATAGATTAAAACGTCCGCGTGTACTGGAACCCCCCTGCCTCATCAGCACGCATCTCAGGGTCTCAGGTGTTTCGCCCCTTAAGCTGCACACCTCGCTTTAGTGGGGCAGCAAAGACTGATTAGGCTTCACCAGCGGAAGGCCTCCAACGGTGAGCTCTGTAAGGCCACAGCCATCTCGAGCTGCATTCGGCTGCTGCCGCTCTGTCTCGAATGGCATTCTTCAGTTGTTTGGGTTCCAACACCACTCTCTGAAGGAAGAAGCAGATAGTCCTTGCTGGAAAACCAATGGCCACCAACTTCGAATGGGAAAATGGTCGCATGCCAGCCCTCTAAGCTGCTCCGCCAATCAAATATTTGGCTTTTTTCAGTGGATGGGATGTGCCCATCCTCTCTTCCCATGACACTGTGAGCCCAGCAATTGCTTTTTGTTTTCCTGGATGACAGGACCATGGCTGGTTAAAGCCGGCCAAATCCCGTGTGAGAACAAGCTTTCTCTTCAGATCCACTTGATCATGGAAACCTTCCAGCTGTTGGTAAAGAACCTGCCACTGATTCCATGACAGACCTGTGGAACCATCCATTGGTTTGCATCAGCCATGATTAATGGTGACAACTTTAAAACTGGCAGTTTATGAACATTCCAGCATTGTAGGTTGGCACAGAGGACACACTACATTTATTTTATTTTTTTTTACAATCTACACCCTTCTTTTTGTGATAAAAAATGTATGGGCCTATAAACTTTTACAGCCTGGAAAAATTGTTTTAATTGGCGCCTTCTCTCTCAGGTGACATTATGACGTGACTGGTGCCGTCAAATAAACCTTGCACGTTAATTTGAAAACATCGGATTTTTGATTCAGTCCAGTATTACTCTTGAGTGCAGCTCCTGTCCTCTTTGCTGCTGTAAAAATATCATTTCCCCATTGCTGCACTATTAAAGGCTAATTGTGTTTTATTCCTCTCTAAGTAATTACTTGTTTTTGACGAACTGCTCTCATCGTAATGTGAAGCTTTAAATGTGAGTTTTGAAGTACTAACAAAGTGTTTATTAAAAAAATTTAAAAAAAAACATAGCTCATGAAGTACAAATTACTACAGTAAATCCATACCATCCAGAAGATACTTTATGTTCCACGAGTGATTGAGTCCACAACAGCGCAATCAAACAATGCAAGGAGCCGCCATTAAATCATTCAAATAGGTATTATTATGTATGATGTTATTGTCAAGGAAAACACAACAAATTTCTTTTCAACTCAATTTACTTTGTTCATGTTGCCTTAGAAGGTGGATGCAAAATGCATGTAACATGCAAGAGGAAACAATATTGCAGATACATGACAATTTCAAATGAAACTGGAGTTCAAAACGAAATGAAAAAAACGAGAAGTGAAGAGGAAATATAATCGTGGATGCACACAACATTGTGAAGCGAGCGCTTAGGACAGTTACAGTTTAAATCGTCCTCAAAACCGTACAATGAACCCGAGTACAACGACACGGCAAGTCTCAACACATCAATTAATCCGACAAGCATCTGTAGGTGCAGCTGTTTTTGGCTAGCAACAGTTCAAAATGAGCTCAGCATTCAATAGCATGTATGACCTGTATTACAGTCCAGGCCACGACCCAGTTGTGAGAACTTGATAAGCATCTCACGACACTACAAGAACAAAACTTGACACGTGCTCATTTGTCTCCCCACGGTGAAACAAGGAAACAGGTTGCAGACAAGCTGTAACGTCTCGCCTGGGAAGCGTCCATCTGCTTGGACGGAGCTATCTCGTCCCTCCTTCTGTCTGCATGTTTTTGTTTGTTTTTTGAGGACAAACTGCAACTCTGAAAACTTTTCTGCCTGGAACTGAAAAGACAACTTTTTTTTCCCCAGTTTGCAAGTAGCGTTGAACAGCAATGAACTTTGCTGACTAAAAGGAGATGACAAGGTGTGCTTTTGTCAGCCTTAATGGAACATATGTGGAGAAAGTACTTCTTAATGGCTTGTATACAAATAGCTGGGGGTCCCTTGAGTGTCTTCCCACCCATCAATTCTGAAATTAAACAGCAAAGTCAATCTGTCTGCCTTTTTGTGAAAATGTGATTGTCAGGTCGCTTTTCTACAATTTTGCTTCGCTGTTTACTGGGTATAATGTACATATTAATGCCCCACACACGCACACACACACTGACTCAGCTGTCAGGCTGGCTGAAGATCCAGTGGCACATTCAAGTCACAGATTCTGGGTTTTAACACTGTTTGTAACAAGCATAAAAAATTCCATCCCCTGTGACGCAACGCCCCTGCCTCGTCAAAGCCAAAATGCAAGCAGAGCAGCAGTGAATGCCTGACGCACGTTTTAGGTTTTTATAACAGTTTTGCCTCTGATAAGCGGAACTTATTTAATTGCTCAGTGAAGTTGTTGACACGGCGGTGGTTGTCACCAAAAGTATGGAGCAAATGCTTTTACTGTCTAAAAGGCCATTTGTTTTTCTCCCCCATGCAGGACTCTGCTCTCACAAGTATCCCATGGTGGCTTAATTAAAAGGGCTGACAAAAGCATATCACAAACTTGTAACCAAAACAAAGATGGAACTGTTTTAATTTTTTTGAAGCACAATATTTCTCCATTTAAAGCTGCGTTCAAGACTGCAAGAGGTCAGAAATGCAGTATCCCACGAAAGGTCCGCCCTCACAGCACTCCAGCTTAATCTAAACAAAACATGCCTGACAACCAAGATAACCAAGTTTTGTTTGTGAGTAGATAGATGACTGACGGATTGTTTAAAAGTTTATATTTAAATTGAAATCATGTTGAAATAAGGGTGCTCCAACTTTCATTGTGGAATGCAAATCAATGCCCTCATGATATCAATTTATGCACAAGTGTATAAAGAGCGGCACATCATCCTGGGAGCACAAGCTCGTCCAGTCATAATTACATCAACAGCACATTTACATCTCAAAAAGAATATATGCACATCACTTCCTTGTCTTTTTATATTAAGCAGGCCAAGCAAACATCCCAATAAATGCAAAATAACTGGCAAGTCAACAAACCTTCATCACTTAAGAGTGGGTTTAAGAGTGAGAATAAAGTTGACAGGAAAGTAAAGACGACTTTTAATTGAAGGTGAAAGTCTAATCATCATCATCACTGCTCTTCATTATTCAAACATGAGACCAACTAGAAAAGCCTCCTGTCCTACAAAACCTTTCAAATATTCCCAACATTCAGATGCAAGTTTTATGCATTGTGATATTTCATCAAAGCCCCCCCACAACCCCATCTTTCAGTAAATGCCGGAAAGCAGCAACCTTTTTAAAAAGCATTTCCATTTTCAAACCTTCAGAAACAAAACAACAAATATATACTGCTTTATCCTTTTTTTTTTGCATTTAATGGAGACATATTTTGCACTCTTTTGCACTCACCGTATATATATATACATACATACATATATAAAGAAAAAGATATTTTCCTTGGCACTTTGTCTTCATAACATACATACATATAACTACAGAACGTAAGTACCAATAACAATGATGATCTCGCTCTCTCTCTCTCTCTCTCTCTCTCTCGCCCACCGGGCCGGTATCTCCTTCAAGCTCGGGTCCTCTACCAGAGACCTGAGAGCTTGAGAATTCTGTTGAGCTGTTCCCAGAATTGCACTCTTCTGTACAGTGATGTCAGATATTGTTCCTGGTATCTGCTGGACCCATCCATTCAGCTTGGGGGTAACTGCCCCCAGTGCCCCGATCACAAGTGGCGACACTCTTGCCTTTACCCTCCTGATCTCGAGGACTTCCTTTAGTCCTTGGGGTTTCTCCAGCTTTTTGTGTTCCTTTTTACGGATGTCGCTATCATTCAAGATTGCTCCATCTATCATGACTATTGTCTTGTGATGTTTATCCCCGGCCACTATGTCAGGCTGGTTGGCTATTACCAGTTTGTTGTTGTTGTTCTTAACCACCTTTGGAGGTGTCTGCTATCTTCAGTCTGCCTTTCAGTCCAGCCTTTTCCAGCCACCGGTATGTTTTCTTGATGTCAGCCATGTCTTCAATTTGACAGTGGTACATGTCATGCTGGGGTTTGTCTTTCCATGACAGCCCATCGGGCTTCTCCTCACTGGACTTATGTTGCCTGAGGCAGTCACTAAGCAGGTCGTGCTTGTGGGCCATCATCTTGATGTATTTTTAGAGGCCTGTTGTTTCCTCCTGTATGGTGACCTGGACTATCACTAGTGGACGGCCTCCCTCTTTCTACTTTGTGTACAGCCTCAGGATGCTGGACTTGGAGTGGAACCCTCCATTAATTGTTAGGAGCTTTCTTGTCTTGATATCAGAGACTTGCATCTCCTCCAGCGGTCAGGAAATTATGCCAGCAGGTTTTCTGATTACAGGCAAGGCATTGGTATATGTGTGTGTGTGTGTGTGTGTGTGTGTGTGTGTGTGTGTGTGTGTGTGTGTGTGTGTGTGTGTGTGTGTGTGTGTGTGTGTGTGTGCGCATACATACAGTACATACATACAGACAGATGTACATGCATAAATAATGTCTCAGTGATAGTTTGGATTGTTCCAACATGTTTTTCTTGGAATCCAGTAGAGGATGTCCGAGAAGTGAACACCTATCCTGTTCAGCTACCCGTCATCATTCATTTTTCTAAACTTCCTTCCATTCATCACAACCCAAGACCAACTCCAACCTCAAGCAAACAAAATAAACAAGCAAGCATGTTAAAATCAAGTACCATAGATTCTCAGAAAAGAAAATGTGTTTTTTATACTTTTTGCATTTTATTTGGTCTTCTGTCACCATGGTGGCAGCCTTCGTGCCTTTAAATAACAGCTGCAGTATTATTTATACTCTCAGCTCGTCTCTACCTGCTTTTCAAGGCCCATGACAAATAAAGATGTGCATTAAAAAGAAAAATCAATTTACAGCCTTGGGGGGTAGGTAGCTGGTAATTGGTGCTTGGCATATACAATAAAAAATAAATAAATATTGCATTCAAAAGGGAGGTGGCATGGTGGTCGACTGGTTAGCATGTCCTGCCTCACAGTGCAGAGGTACAGGTTTTGATCGATTCTGGCCCAAGCATAGTGTGTGATCCCGCTTGGGGCAAAAAAATGAGCACATAAGACCATCCAGTGTGGGTCCTTGGGCAAGACCCTTCACGCTAATGCCTGCCTCATACAATGTTGAGAGACAATAAAACGAATGACATCGCCCCGCCAAACAAGGTCTGCGTCATGTGCTGGGGAACCAGAGTACCTTGATGAAAAATGGGCTACTGGAGCAAAGCGGAGATGGGCGAGATGCGATAACATGGCTCTGTTGGAATGCTACTACTCAAGCAACCCTAGTCAGAGGGGTTACATGCAGAGAATGTGGGCTGAATGGTTACTTCGAAACCCACAGTCACGGTTGACCACGAAACAACTAGTAGCTCAGTGTTCCAACATCAACAAACGGCAACTGCTGTCACAACTTGAGATTGATGAGGTACAACGCAGGTTCCATGGTGAAGGGCCCCAGGCTGTCAGATCAGAGGAGGAGGTCCACCAGAGATTGGGAGGCAAGCCACAATGAATGAAATGCTGAGCAAGGCAGCAACTGACCTGAAAGCCAAGCTCATGGCGAGAATGAAGACTGGGCAACCTAGAAACCGATTACAACGACTATGCGAAGTACCACCTGAAAGTCTCATGGAAAATGTGAATGCAGCACTGAGGGTGATCCCTACCATAATGATCACGGAAACCAATGAGCTGATATACGCTTCAGCATCAGTGATCCTAGAGATGCTTGGCTATAAGAGCAACCATGGGAGCCATGAGATACGTTACCCACCATTGAAAAGACGGTTGCAGGCTAAGATCAAGGCGGCTCGGAAAGATGTAAGTCAATTGACGGAGGCCCAGAGAGGTGTGATCAAAAGGCCGATACCCGAGAGGTACGTCCAGATGACCATACCTGAAGCACTCGAAACTGCCAAACAAAGGCTCCAAGCCTTATACAGTCACCTAAGGAGGTCCACGAAAGAGAATGAGGCCAGACGAATGAACAGGCTGTTTGCAACACAACCTGCGAAAGTGTACGCTCAGTGGCAAAGTTCTAACAGCAGAGAGACCCACCAAGACTGGAAACTGAAAGGTAATGGAAATGCATATGGGAGAAGGAGGTTGCACATAACAGCAGTGCACAATGGCTGGTGACACTGAGAGAGGAGCACTCAGGGCAGTGACCTCCAAACTAGATGAGTGGTTGCAACAGATCCTGGGAACAACATCGGACATCTCAGTCCAGAAAAGCGCAGTGCTGGGAACAGCAAGGATACTGCACAGAACCCTCAAGCTTCCTGGCCTCTGGTAGAGGACCCGAGCTGAGAGAGAGAGAGAGATTAATGCATACTGTATTGTGTGTTATGTTTATGGATGCACATATTCATATGGTTGATAAGCATCATAAGAGAGCAGTTTTGGTCGAATTAGCAATCCTGAGTGAAAGCAATATCTGGAAAAGGATGGAGAAATACTAAAAATTGAAGGCAGCAGTACAGAAAATGTTTTGGTTGGGCCGTATATGGCCCACGGGCTGAAGGTTCCCCGTCCCTGCTCCAAAGGATGAAGACCCCCCATTGCACTCCCATGTCATAATCATATTCTTTTTTTTCATTTTGAGATTAGTGTACATGCAGGATGCTCATGTGGGATTAGCAGCATGAGAAATTGGTTTGAGCCCCCAGGAAGAGAATTAGCGTTGGATTTAATGTGAAACAGGGATTTGGGAACATGTAAGGAGTTAAGTTGTGAGCATTTATTTTCTGAAACATGCGAAAGGTATTCACGCACACACTCAGTAGATGTAATTATCAATGCTGTAAACATAGAGGTAAAAAGGTCATAAAAAACAAAGTCTAATTTCTTTTACATCAAGCTCAAAACATCAGCCAGTCTTCGTTTTACCTCCTGGAGAATTGAATGCTTTAGAAAATATTACAGCTTTCTAGTGGAGTAGCCCAAAACCAACTAACAACATCTGTCCAACTACTTACTTTAACTCCGAGTAAGTAGTAAGAGCCAACGCCAATTTTATGGCCATCCAGAGTCAGAAATTAGTCAAAAGTAATCGGTCAGATACCATTAAACACTGAAATTCTGTAGAAAGTTAGGGAAAATTTAATTTTACAGAGAAATTTAACTGGCAGAACACAGAAACATCTGGATATCAAACCACATTAAAAGGCTCTAAAATTCGTTGGCTTTTTCATTCGTTATTTTGACATTTGTGTTTTGTTTATTGTAATTTGTTTTCATCGTTAGTTTGGTAGTTTTCATGATTTTTTATTATTAATTGGAGTAATTGTTGAGTGCAAGAGTTCCAAAAGAAGGTCACGAACCCTTGTGTTACAAAGTATAGCACAATTCCCAAAAGACTGTTCGAACTGCTTCTGTACGAAAGAACAGTAATACAGAAATGAATAACTTTAATGATTTCAAATAAGAGTTGCTGATGGTGTCGTGGGACACGCGCCGGGCAGCGTGGGATCGGTTCCCACTCAGTGACGGTGTGAATGTGGGTGTGAGTAGTTGTTTGTTTCTATATGTGCCCCGCCACTGACAGGCGACCAGTTCAGGGCGTAGTCTCCCTTCTGCCCAAAGTCAGCTGGGATAGGCTCCGGCAACTCCCTGCGACCCTCTTCAGGATGAGCGGTGTTGAAAATGGATGGATGGATTTCAAATAAACCTGAAAGCTCATGGATGAATTTATTGACAAAGACAAAACTGATGAATATTTGCACTATTAATTATAGTGCAAATATTCATCAGTTTTGTCTAGCAAGTAGTGTCATTCCATTATCATTTATTTTAAAAGCACGCTCATTTTTATTTTATATCATGAGCGATTTTTTTTTTACTTATACTTATTTCATTAGTTCTCGTGAACTGTAATAACCTTGAGTCAGCAATGAGGAAAATATTCACTGAAAATGTGAAGATGATCAGGATAAATGTCTTTTTATGTCTACTCCTGAAAAGACCATCTTGTGTATAAAAAAAGCCATGCTGGCAAAAGCCAAGCTAGGGGCAGCAGAGTGGTTTGCGTAGTACAGGGTTAGTATGTGTGTCTCACAGTAGAGAAGTTTGCTGTTCGAGTCTCATGGAGTTTGCCTGCATTCCATGTGCTTGTCCGGGTTTGCTTTGGCGTTTCTGTAATGAGGACAGACGCAACAAAAAATGAATAGATGGATAATAAAAATAACTGCACCCATTTTACATCCGGACGCTTCACACACATCCGATGTAACACCTCTGAGAGGTTTGGTGCGACCGAACAGCTGAGATGATTTATCTCAGGTTGACCATTTACTCCCTCCATTTACTGTACGGTTTGTCATCATTCGGGTTGCAGATGATCTGGTGTCTAGCTTGGCTGTCCCGCAGGAGGGCCTCAGCCGAGGTTCCAACCTTGAACCTGAGAACTGCGAGACAGATGTGCTAGGCTAGCCCCCAGAACATGATGCTTCACTCAGAGCATTTTTTCACTTAAGTGGATCACATTCATGCAGCACCATTATATCGTTTTGTCCGTAAATTAGCAGGTAGCCTCCTACTCTTTGGATAGCACAAAGTGTGACAATCAGAATCAGAATCATCTTCATTGGCCAAGGATGTACACCAGGAATTTGTCTCCAGTAATTAAGGCTACACTTGTCTCGCAATAACAAGCAACTATGACAAACAAAGACATAACATATAAGTATCGAAAGACTTTCCGTCATGTAAGGGTCCATGATATATATGCACATGTATACAGTATATATGTATTTTATATATATATATA
>NW_017805275.1:1850279-1874388 GCF_001891065.2 Hippocampus comes
ATATAAAATAAACCCCTCAAACTGGTGAAACGGGCAGCAACAGTAAGTATATGCCTGTAAAAATAACATCACATTCTTCTGCAGAATTTGTGTAATCTCTTTATTTTCCCAATAAGAGGATTTTGAATTTTTGAAATTAAATACACTTGAATGTGAGGATCTAGGGTCCCATTAGGTCAAAAGCAATAAGAAGATTGTTATCAAGTCTGAGGTTTAGCTCCGTCCTTTTTTACTGGTGTAAAAAAATAAACCAACAAATATACACAAAAAAGGATGTGATTTTTTGCTCATTTTGAGTGCAAACTTTGAAAAGTAAGGTAAAACAAAAAAAAAAGCCATATCATTTTGCTCTCCAGTGGCAATCCTAGCTTGACTGGCGCCTTTGAATGGCACCCTGTGTGAGAACTCTGTCGACCTTTGACCTCTTATGTCTCCAGCAGGAGGCATAAATTCCCCAATACAAACGTTGAAATTTTGGGGAGGGAAGAAGAAAATGCTGCCCTGTGCGGCCACACATATTACACATATCAGAAACTGTTGCTGTCCAATCAACAAAACCTTTACAAAATTCGTCTGATTTGATGTGATTTTAATGTTAATTTTAACACAGACAGTTCAAGACTTAACACAAGATTTCTGTGTTCAAAAAAGAGCGGGACAAAGTCCAGACGTATGTGTCGTATCCAATTAAAAAATGTTTTAAATTATTATTTCTAATTTAAATTTGTGCGAAAATGCCATGATGATAATAGAAAGTTTTAAAAAGTTCAGTTGAACACACGAGATCAAACTGTTGACATTTTAAAATCTGCACTAGCATTTTTCTGAACTTTTTAACATTCTTAACCATACAAGGAGAAGCTAAATACCGTGTAGTGAAAGTCAAAGTAAAATTACTCGCCCAATGAAAACAAACAAACAAACAAAAAAGAAAGAAACTTCTTATGCTAATCCTTTTGATGCTCAGGTCTCAGAGCGCCAAGTATGGTTGGACTTTGGAGGGAATATATTCCAGCAAAGCAAAGGGACTGTACAACAAAAAGAATCCATTAAAATGATGAACGACTCAACTGAGTGCGAGGTTGAAACAAAAGAGCAAACATCTCGTGCGTTTCATTCATTCAAGTGGCGTGCCGTAATGAGGCTGCGTGTTCAAAGCGGCCATCGTGGGCCGCCGTTCGGCAAGCCGGCGTGAGATTAATTGAATGTGTCAGTCGCCCGTGTTCCCCCACTTGTGCGCTCAAAAGATGACGTTCCGTCCATAACATTATGCTTTCAATCAGCTGTCATTTCCTCGAAAAAACGTTTGCTTTCAGGACCGTCAGCGCGCACTCGGCTTGGCGGGGGGAGAGACTCTCACGCTGGATTTTTAGTGTTGTCGGGAGTGTTGCCATGCTGCAGTTGCTTCATTAGATTTTTAGACACCTTGGTATTGCCACCTCATGTTATCATCATTGTTCAAATTCAGTAGAAGTCTTGCATTGATGCAGAAAGAGAGGTTGAAGAAGAAAAAGAAAACATAAAAACTGAAATTGAACAAAGGTTGTACCATGAACCAAGCATGTTGAAGCCATTGTCATGGCTGAATAAAAAAACAGAGAGGGTGCGTATTTATGGGATGACTATGACAAGCTGTAATCTCCCTGTGAAGAGTGAGTTGATGTGCACATTCGTTCCATTATTTAAATCCATATGATTATACACAGACACACGCACATGCACGCGCACACACACACACACACACACACACACACACACACACACACACACACACACACACACACACAAAATGGGGTCACATGAGGTTCAGGTATAAGAGTATAAGAGCAACTGGATTAACATACATAGTCACAACTTTAATATGTTAAATTGCATTTTTATGCTTTTACTGAATATGGTCATCCAGGACAGATAAACCAGGACATTTGCATTCTGTCAGCAAATCTCGTGAGACACTGGCTCAATGAGCATCGTCCTCTTACTTAGAAATTCCCACACAGATGGCGAACAGCGATGGCACAGCTATATTTATCTATCTATCTGCCCATCCATCCATCTATCCTTTGGCCTTGCTGCTCACATGCAGCGATTTTCCCAGATTCTCTTTGGATGATTTCATGGATCCTTAAAAATTCCTTGCATTTGTCCATTGAGAAACATACTTAAAGGGGAAGTCAAGTCAAAAACCTGTTTTCTGGGTTTGGTCATGTGTCATTCGCGAGCTGAGTCCTTAGGCGGTGTGATGTAATTTTCAGTCGACAGCAAAATGGCCACTCAAAGAGATGGATAAAAACGGGTAGATTTTGCTGCTTAATTCATGTTAGACTGAATGAATGAAATTTGAATGTGATGTTTCGACTCATGGGACCACATTGAACATCCTATTGTAAAGAACATTTTTGGCTTGATTTCCCCTTTAAACTCATGGACTATTTACTCGTGCAGATGTGCACAAAATGGTGAAGCGTGACGCTTTTCTTGCATGTGAACAACTGAGCCTCTTGGGGAAGCTCCAATTATCATGAAACTCACGTTTCCAATTAACTTGAGCATCTGCGGAATGTTTCAACCAGGTTTTCTTTCTTTCTTTCTTTTTTTTTTTTTAATTGTCTTCAACTTTTCTTGTCTTCCGTTGCCCTAATCCCAGCTTTTATGAAACATGTTTCAGGAATCAAATTTGAAAGTAGAGAAAATAAAAATTAAAAAAAAATCAACAACACAATAACATTAATCAGTTTGAACTTGAAATATCTTGCCTTTGAAGTTGAAAAGGATTTGTAACTCATAGTATTCTGTTTTTGTTAGCATTTCACACAACGTGGCAACGTCATTGGAATTGGTATAAGAAGACATCAATAATATGCACAAATTAATATTGGAAAGTTGATGCTCTCTGCAAACAGCTTTCTGTTTTTGTCTGTCACAGTGAGTAGTTTTCCTTTTTATTTTGTGAGATTTTTTTTTTTTTCCATACAGTGGTTAACTTATCAGTGGCCCGGTGGGCCAGTGGTTAGAACGTCGACCTCACAGTGCAGGAGGTCGTGGGTTCAATCCAGGCTCCGGCCTTCCTGTGGAGAGTTTGCGTGTTCGCCCTGCTACCACAAGAAACTGTTGGGGGAAGAGCGGCCTTTCTCTTCCTCGCGTGTTCGTTGAATTTCGGATGATGAGGATGTTGGTTAACCAAATAAAGGCTGGAGGCGATGAACAGTTCCTTCGAAGGGTTTTAATTTATTTTCTGCAGTTTACGAATCGATTCGGGCTCCTGAGGGGTCCAGATTTGAATCAGGAAGCGTAGAAGAAACACATTCATGAGATTATATAGAGACAATATGATAATGAGAGGCGGGGAGGGAGGCCTCTCATGCAAATCCCGGAAACAAAGAAAGTAACATGACATCTGACCGGGTGTGGCTGGAAGAAGGTGGGAGTGGTGAGGTGAGACCAAACGACCACTACCCACCATTTGGTGTGATGGCAAGTTCCAGAACCCCCGCTGTGCATACATCCTGAGATAAGAGGTCTTCCCAGGGGGGCTTAACAGCGATCAGGGACCGACCCAAGGTGCGGGGGAACAACACCAGAGACTTGGGGGGGCCCGTTAATCAACCAAGGAGGAAGAAGATAAACTTTAACACTACATACGTTGTTTTAAGTGTGCAAACAGATGTTCAGGAAAGAGACTGAGATCAATAGTACTCATAGCAAAGCGCAGTCCCTCAATAGCTGCAACACAGATACTTGAGATAACAGTTCCTCTTTTGATGTTGACATGTCCTCTGGAGGGGTCATAAAAGTAGTGGGGGTGAGGGGTTACCAAAGGTGATTGTAATCACAGTAAGCAGGAAATACCTTCAACAGCATTCTACATTGTTTTATTTCAAATCCAGCTAACAGAGAGGAATCATATCTAAACAAAACCGAAATTCAAGATGGTATGTCAGTTACAGTTAAGTCAGATCAGTCAGTCTTGTTACAATGCTCAGCCAGTTCCACCATTATTTCCTGGTTTTTAAATATTTTTACCGAAAGATGTCATGCCTCAGAAGATTAGAGGCAAACAGAATAAATCTACTGTTTTGAAATTGTTGGTGATTAGTTGGGATGTCAGATCAAGAAAACTATTGATTTTGAAATGGGTTTGCTACAGTAGTGGCATTTAAAGATCAAATTTTATATATATATATATATATATATATATAACACACATACACACACACACACACACACACTTTCTTATGCTCTCAACCGATTAATGATTTTCTTTATAATTTCAAACACACTATTGATTTTAAGGCTGCTTGAGGAAGCAGGGTTCCAAGTTCATATTGTTTTGCTTTGGGGATTTTTTGGGGGGGGCACCACATGCCAGTTTTAACCGATTTTCTTCACTGCAGAGTTTTCCGTAAACAAAACAATTACTGACTACTCTTTCAGTTTAGAAGAAAGTCAAGAGAATGTGATTGATGCAGAGAGATGTACAACAATCTGATTAGCATATGTGCGTGTCTCTGCAACACGGACAGCAGATGTGCTTCATTTCAAGCTAATACAGAAGAGGCTCATCTCATCCCAAAGGCTTTGTATTGTGGAGGTTCCTTCGGACCTTTGGAGTCCAGTTCTCATCCACTCGTGTGCTTCCAGTCTGCTGCTCGCATAGTTCATGCTCCCTTTCACTTCTCTCATGACTGACTCAAGCCAGCATTCCTCTCAGCCATCAAATCCCGAGTCGCAGGTTTGTTTACGGCAGTCGTCCGTCTGAGCGCCTCATTCGCGGCCTCCATCTGTTTCACTCTCTGCCGTCTGAGTGTGTGCATTCACGTCGTTGATGCTAAATTGATATTTTGCTGTTTTGGAGTAAAAGTTTGAAACACCGTTGCATCATAAACAGCTCAAGCATTCACGAACATTCTTTAGGTTGGGCAACATTGAAAAAAAAAATATTCATTCTTGGAGAATTAGTTTGGCTCAGTAAGTAGCAGTAAGAGTCATTCCTCGCGGGGCATAAAAAATATGTGCCTGTTAGCATTGGTGTAAAATGTTTTGCTCCACAGTTTGTGTTCAACTATCCGTTGCTCAAAGGTATGCAACTCTGCGACAACAATGGTATTTGTTAGCCCATCTAGTTCTCCGTTTTAAGTTTATCATAGTTTGACAGAATACAGCAACTGAATGGTAATAGACAGCTTGGAGCCCTTTTTTTCCCCCATTGTTCACTATTTTCTGAAGTGCTGCCCGTTGTGAAGTGAGTTGACTTTCACCGCATTCACTGAAACCATACGTCTAAGTATAAAGTTGGCAGAACTTTTTTTGTTATAAAATTAACAAGTTGTGTCTCTCATAAAAAAAAATTAAAAAAAAGCCACAGTGTCCACCAAAAATTACATCATGTATTTTTTTTTATATATATGGACGAACATTTACACTAATAAAGTATGAATGTTAAAAAATGAGACACGATAAACACATTGACATGAAACCTTTGTAATTCATCACAAAAAACTATTTGACAGTTTTGATAGACAGTTAAATGTTAACACTGAAAACATCGCCTGGACAGTTAATGACGATTTCATTATAGTGAATATTTGACCATAAAAGTGATTGGTTATCTGCCCCTCTCCATCGCGGGATTCAGATTCGCGGTGTCCCTATTTTATGTTACTTATTTTTAACACTGTTTTATTCTGAACTCTCATTTATTTTAGCTGTAATTCCACTATTACGCTTAACAGTGGGTACATTTCAAAGAAGTGAAAGTATTTAAGCCCAACCTACATTTTGCTGAAAACAATCCTTTATCATCCTGCATTATACGCCGACAGAAATCAATGACTGTAGGTTACATTTTGCTGAAAACAATCCTTTATCATCCTGCTTTATACGCCTACAGAAAGCAATGACTGTAGGTTAATTTTGTAAATCTTGTTCATCTTGGGGCATGATATATATTATTAGAAGACATGGCTGCTGAAAAAAAAAAGGGATTTTTTTTTTTACACTATTTCGAGAAGATTTTAAGGTTATCCATTGCTGTTACTCTCCTACTATATGTTTTTAATGGTATTATTCTATTGTATTATTTTAAAAGTATGTTTGAATATCTTAAGAAACAGGGCTGTAAATACCACCCAAA
Source organism: Hippocampus comes (assembly GCF_001891065.2). NCBI lineage: Eukaryota > Metazoa > Chordata > Actinopteri > Syngnathiformes > Syngnathidae > Hippocampus > Hippocampus comes. The sequence goes on from NW_017805275.1 coordinate 1,856,413, forward strand.
CATCCCAAGGGATCTCATGGTTTTCACTTATTGTAGGAGTGGTTTGGAGCATAATGAATGGAGGGGGGTTTATACACACAGTTTCATACGTAAACAATCGCGGGTAACCATTATCAGGCCTAAGGCATTTTTCTGTCCATGTTTTCCATTGGAGAAAAAAAAGCATCTTATGTCAAACAATTGGAAAGAAAAATAAATTTCATTTGGCAGTGTCCCTTTGCACCCCCCATTATCAGCAAAAACGAGAGCAAGGAGTCCATCATGTCAAGGTTCGGCCCAAGGCAAGGCCCCCTCCAATGAGCCAAGCTCAGCATTTTAACCAGACAAAAGCCTTGTATCTACAGACAATGCAGAGATAGCACTTTCCTGTGCCACCTACTTTTTGTTCCTTTTGAAAGGAGATAACATGAAAGACAAACGAGCCAGAGGACAAAGCTCGCGTGCAGGTTATGGTCGAAATGTCAAGCTGTGCAGAAAATACTTTGACTTTCAGAGAAAAGACTGAGAAGGATCACAAATTTTGTTCTCTTTTCCTCCAAGGATGAAGCATGAAGAAAAAGAGGCTCATTGATTTGTTAGCAAAGATAAGCCAAAGGCCAACACAAACACTCCCACAAATTAAAACGACTTGTTTAAAAAAAAAAAAAAAAAAAAAAAAAAACTGGAGGCAAAGTTTGAAGTGTGTTTTAAATAGATAAACAATTGTCTTCATTTGTCCCAATCAAGATGCTTGATTGATTCTCTGAAGCATTTATCAGAGTTGAAAGGCCTGTCGCCCGGCATCTTTACTATCGGAGGCGGAAGCTCATTAAGGACACAACGCGAGTGTTCCTTGCCTGACCTCTGTTCCTGGTTCATCCTGCAATTACCTTCAGACTTGCAGCGGAATCCAATCGATATTCTGGCCTAGAATCCTGATTGTGAGTGAGTTGCATTTCAAAGGCGAGGAAGGATGACCAATATTTGATGTTGTTATCCAAGGTAAAGGCAAAAAGTGTGCTGATTACCTTAGACATGTACTAGGTCTTTGCTAAAATAAAAACTATGACAGCAATAGAAGATCCAAGGCCAGTATCAATGATATATAGTATGCCACCTGGTCATTGAAAAGCAATATGGACCATTTCAAATGAAAAAAAAAAGTGGGTCACTGATGAATTGACCAAACACATTCGCATACCGAGGGGCAGAACCAAATTAATTATTCAATAAATAAAGTTTTTGAACCGTCTGTGCCACAGATGACACTGAACCGTTACAGTCATGTGGAACAAATGTGCTGCCCATATGGGTCACGATTATTGTAAGGGTAAATGGGCTTTCACTTGTATGCCGCTTTTCCGCCTAAAAGGCACTCAAAGAGTTTCTCATTAACCTACTGATGATGTAGCATCAGGTGAAACTGGGGCTTCAGTATCTTGCTCAGGGACATATCAACATGGTTACTAGGGCACGGATCGAACCCACAAACTCGGATTCTCAAAGACTCAAGAAACATTTTGTATCCACTCAAGCTTTACAGTTCACAACTCTCAGTAAAAATGCACATATGCAAAATGTACTTAAAAGAAAGACCAGTGGAAACTTTGGGGATTCTAATGCGGTAACAGTCACAGAAGATAATGTGTTGTATGTTAAAGGACTGATAGAAACGCTAACCAAACTTGTTGACCACTTGATGTGACATAACTTCAAAAGCATGATACCCCATAGATACTGTACGTAATCCGGTAACCAATCCAAATATGATTGTGCTACAAAAAGCAAAAATAGAGCAAAGGATCAACTACAGAACAGTGGAAATAGAAACAAAGGGACTGGGCAAAGAACAAATCCCTGAGGGATTCCACGAGGGGGCTCTGTGGTGCTTGTTGACATAATTCACCCATGGGACCAAGGGTTGAGGGTGTGTTTGGGGTTGTTTTGTGTGCCAGGGTTCCAGTTGACTTCCTGTTTTTCTCGAGAGAGAGAAAGAGAGAGAATGTTCAGTAACATTTTTGGCGACACACCTCCCGCGTCTCCTTTTCTTCAGCACCACAGCTCTGTGAACAAGGTTTCAATGGAATTTCAGAACACACTTGATACAAAAAGGCTGGATTTACACCACAGGCTCCATTAGGTTCTTGGTCTATTTGTTTTCTTTTCTTCACACTTCCATAACTCGTATTCTAAGTCTGTATGTATTTCAAACTAGTTTTTTTTTTCTCAGAATGGGTTGTTTACCTAAGATAATGCAGCAAAATTACAGAAAATATTTGTAATAAAAACACTAGGCCATAGATATAAGACAATTCAATGAACAGTAAGAATAGCTTTAACAGAGCACACCTTCATGCGCCACACCACAACGTATTCCTACACTGCTGTGCAAACCAACTTCATTGCGTGCAGTTGGTCAACTCACACTCACTTAAGTCGGGACAATCAGAAACTGAGTATCCCCTGTTTAATTATTCTTTTAAGAATACAGTGATCCCTTGAGATAATTAACCCAAATATGATTTGTTGGAGCTGTGAGTCATTTGGATGATTTTTTTATTTTTTTTTTGCTCACAAAATGTTGAGATATGAGCGCTGTCTGGTGGAAGTGAACTCTAATCTATTCACTTCACAAGCAGCAGCAACAAAATATTGGAGCAACACATGTAGACAAACACTCAAACATGTCAAGTTTTGCGTGGTGGTTGTTGGAGGACCCCGAAAAGCAGGCGGGGTAAGGAGCACGGTTGACAGTCCAGGATGTATTTAACAAAAATACAAACAAGAATACACTGGAAAAAACTAACAGAAGTACCCGGACAAAGTCCTGAAAACCACAGGAAACCAAAGTAGCAAAAAGACAGAAAACAAAACATGACAGGATCATACAGATACTCACGTTCTGACACTCACAGCTCACAATGATCCAACAAAGTCTGACAGAATACAGGGAACTAAATACAAGCAAAGTGACGAGACAATGAGAAACACCTGGACAAGACACAAAGGGTGGAGGGAACTGATTGGTTAAACACAAGGGACACGGATGACGAGAACAGGTGGAGACAAAAAGGGGTCACGAGGGCACAAACCCAAATGTAACCTCCACCAAAAGATAACAAAACAATACTCACAGGCTTATATGTAGCCTCTGCGACTAATATTACAGCAGTTAACTTTCATGCTGGAACACCTCCATTGATACTGTATTTGTATGTCTGTATCAGTGGCGTGCACACCAGAAGAAGGACCACAATCTTGATGGAATTAAAGCAAAAAATTATCCCCAAAAGTCTTTGCAGTATTTTTTTTCTAAAGTACAATATTATGGATGCCTGTTAAAAAAAAAAAAAAAACACATTGGATTCATCTTCCAGATAAGATTAACACAGAAAAAAAGTCCCAAGCAAAGAACAGAACCTTGAAGGCCCTCTCAAGAGGACACAATTTAAATGAATACCAAGATCCATTTACCAAGATGCTGCACTGGAACTCAATGCTGAAACTTTGACAAGCACAAATGATATGTTTGACTGTCTTTTTGTTAGTTATTCATCTATTGTTGGCTGACACTTCAGCAGAAAAGAAAAGACATCAACAACTTCTTTGCTGCTGGCACATTTCCGCTCATCTAAAACCCGTGTTTTACGCTCAATGAACAACCCTCCAATCTATTCAGAACTCACTTGATGCTCCTACTTTTGTAGATGAAGTGTTCAAACGTGACTGAGCTGACGTTCACACCGAGCTCAGGAAGCAATTGTTTCGTAGCCTGTGAGAATCAATTAGCTCATTCAGTCGAGGCCCTAAAAAAAGCTCATCAGAGCGCGTGCATCTAATCCTCCCTTGCATCGAGTTGATGTCGTTATTTGTCCAGGGAGTTGATTTACCGTCGTCACAAAAAAATAGAATCATCACTTTCTTTTACTTTACCTGCCGATAGTCCACATCGAGTATCGCTCATTTTATTATGGTCATTTAGAACTCATTTTATGCTGTATTAATCAAGCTGTTCATGTGAGGGCTGTTTTGAGGACAGGAAACATTTAATAATAGCAACGTGAGCAATGGTAGATTACAGTTGGGCTCCTGACACCCGAAGGGGTATTCAATAAAATAAATCTTAAGACAAATATACATCTTCATTATTGCACAACCAGATACCATAAGGCCGCATACACGTTCAAAACCGAAAGCATGAACTAAATGTTTAAAAAAATGAATGAATAAATAAATATTGTGTTGTAAAAGTAATAAATAATACAACTGTCCATGCATTTTCTATACCGCTTGACCTCATTTGGAGTCCGGGTGAGCTGGAGCTTGTCTTTCGGCAACCTGGACTGGTTGCCAGCCCATTGTACATATTGCACATAGACAATAATTTGCACTCACATTCACTTCGTATGAAACCAAGAACCCTTGTGATTTTGTAGGAATACCTCATCTTGTCACAACCTCAACACGAACAAGAATTGTGGTCAAATTGAAAAATATTTGCTGACGACGGTTGGGATTGAGTCTTTTTTTTAGCACATCTTTTCAGTCGCACCTCTCTGGAGGAGGCCTGTTATGCACTCTGTCACCAGCAGGACAGATTAATTATTTGTGTCTTGATATCCATTAGCACTCGGATGAACATAACAGGACAGGGCAATGAAAGTTCATCTGAGCAGTGCAAGGGGCAGTGCATGAATGCGGTGTATGCTCTTACAGTCTCTGACAGTTCTGTCATTTGTCGACCATTTGTATAAAATGAGGGCTATAAATGTCAGCTACATTCTGGGAACATTGCCAGAGAGTGCTTAGACCACATTTGGACCTCTCCTTACAATTCAGTTTGCAGATTTCATCATTGCATCAGTTTCATAAATAGCATGAAATCATTGTAGACTTAAGTGGGGATGGCAATTTTGCAAAATGTTCTTGATCAACAACCGGATTAATTGTTGCATAGAGGAATTGTCATAGGGCTTCCATTTTCATGACCAACATACATTCGACATGGCCTGTGGCATGGAGGCAGGTCAGACCCGATGTCGGTAACTTTGCCGCTGTGAGAGATAGGGCTGCGCCACTGTGGGAGTGGTCATAATCGACTTCAATCATAACCAAGCCTTCATTCCCTTTAAATAATGTGACATTCTAGTCTTGCACTCGAGTGTCAGACAAGCACATCTACACTGCAAAGTAGGGATCTGGAGACTCCTGTTGGATGATTCCAAAAACATAATATAGCGATTCAAAGTTTTTGATGCTCACTGTTCACATATCAATGAATGAAATAGGTCTGACATCCACCACAAATGTCTGCAGAGATCAGGATCTGCCAAAATTAGCAGCAAGTTTTGTGCTGACGTGAAAATCAAGATGTGCCAGCATTTGTGCCACGGCGCAGGTGCTTTGTCTACGAAAGTATAACCCTCAGCTTTTTTGTCTTTTGTATGAAGGGTGAGAGGAAGACAAACAGGTTAATTGTACCTTCTGCCATTTGATGGAATAGTATTTCATTTTTCTGCCTGTCACTATCTGTCGCCGACATAGGTAGATGAACAAAGATACATTATTTGGAGTAAATAATAAAAAGTATTTCTTCAAACTAGCAGTCGTAAAGTTAAACCAATGTTGATGAACAGGGTAGCACAGTGACGTTGGGTTTAGCGTGTCTGCCTCACAGTCAGGGGAGTTCTTAGCTGAAATCCGCATTGAATTGGCTGGAGCTCACACGTTTTCCCCATGTTTGTGTGTGGGGGTTTCTCCAGGCACTCAAGTAAGAGTGAATGTCACTGTGAATGGTTGTTTTTCAGTTAATAATTGCCCACTAATCCAGACTATTTTTGAGCACCTTTTAACAATACAATTAATGATGTACCGTATTGAATATTGGGTTTTTGAGCATACCCTACTTCCTGTCAGTTTGTCGTAAATGTTGCAAATCATGCCACTGGCAGAGTCACACAAACTTAAATCTTTTAACTCCACGCGGAGCTCAGTGTGAGCTCTGAGAATTGAATAAACTGCCTTCACATGCCATTAAGTGGGGGAAGCGAGAGACAAAGCCGTCCTCTGCTGCTGCTAATGCAACGTGCATGCAGTCAAACTGGGTTCCCAATTTGCCAGAACACAGGACATACCATGAGACCATCATAATTGATTCTGCAGCCGTGCTTTCATTTGAACACTTCCTGTGGATGACAATTGATTGATACCAAACCTGCTTTACAAAGTGATTTGTTTTAAAATAAAAGAAATATGCTTGAAGATAAGTGCTGAAAAGAACAAGTTAGTACTGAACTGTCCAGATGTAGGAAAAACTCCTTTTCACCATTTCAGTTGTTCAGATTTTTTGTCAGTCTGCCAGCTCGCTCGCTCTCGATCGCAATATTCTGTGGACACAGATACGATGCAAAACCGATGGCTAGTATGACCTTATTCAGTACCCAGCCTCATTTTATAACTTGGCAATTTTTATGATTCATTCAACTTTGCAGGCTTGCTAACGACGCTCATCTCTCTGCTGTGTCCAATTCATACATAATTTTTCATTTTACTTTACTCTTTTTTTCCCAATTACAGTACACTTGCACTGGGCTCCATGAAGACAGTGACCCAGCGAACCCAGCAAAATGAGCTGTGGTGAACAAAACAAAACCTGGTATGCGACACATGGTAGCCACTTAATAGCGTTTGAAAAAGTAGAGTTTTTAGGCGTTGCAGGAGGAACTTTAAATTGTAATCTTTTTTTTTTTGGCTGAATCAAAGAAGGAAAGTAGATCAAGACTTCATGGAGTGAGAGCGCCCAGTGTGAGTGGTATATTTTAGGAAAACCCAAATAATGAACATCTTGTGAATGTTGTTTGGTAATACTGTTTCTATGACAACGACATTCATCTATCAGTATAGGATAAAATATTCATCCAAAGCAAAACTCACTACAAGCCCACTGTTCAAATATTAGCTGCTGTTTTGCGAAAAACACATCCATGTCCATGGACGCGGAGACCTCGTTAACATAAAATTGACTTTAGTGGTTTTCACAGGACAGGGACGAGATGCTCTTTGGCCCCTATCAAAGACAATGATTTGGAAAATAGGGCTGCATATAACAGATCTTTCTTCAGAAAGCAATGCCATAAGCAATCGTTTAAGTCCACCTTTGATGTTTTTGTCTATTTTAAGGGTTGCAGTCTTCCAGCGCTTCACTTCCATAATTACAGCCACATTAGACTAAAGATGCTCCGAGTCCAGCCCACTCAGAATCGTTCAGCATCACAGTGGTCCTCTGGGTATGATCACCAAGTGCAAACAGGAGTATTATTCAACTATTTAAATTGTTTTTTTTTTTTTACAATCTCTTCACTGCTATTGTTTCTTTATGGGCCTGCATGGTCTACTCATACTGCGATACTGTTTTTAATTTGCTTTCACTGTGCTCCATTACAACTTTGTCAACAGCATTTCACCTCATAAATAACCTCAATGTGACTATTACACTTTCGCAAGTTGAAAGCAAGCTGCAGTTTCGCTAAAACAAACTTCTCAGAGTGAGTTTTTTGGTGAAATAAGGAAGCCCTCAAGTGATTAAAAGTGAGCAAATGTATTCAGGCTTCTTCAGAAAACATTGCATATCTGCATTATGCTCGTTAGTATTATAGCTCTTCATCCATCCATCCATTTTTCGATCCGCTTATTCTCACAAGGGTCACGGGGGTGCTGGAGCCTATCCCAGCCCTCTTCGGGCAGTAGGCGGGGGACACCCTGAACTCGTTGCCAGCCAATCACAGGGCACACAGGCAAACAACTATTCACAATAACAATCACACCTAGGGACAATTTAGAGTGTTCAGTCAGCCTGCCATGCATGTTTTTGGAATCTGGAAGGAAACAGCAGGACCCGGAGAAAACCCACGCAGGCCCGGGGAGAACATGCAAACTCCACACAGGAAGGCCGGAGCTGGAATTGGACCCTGTGCCTCTGCAACTGTGAGGTTGACGCACTAATCACTGGACCACTGGGCCGCCTATTATAGCTCTTTCCCCATAATATTAAGCCAGGCATGGCAGCTTTTTTTTGTTTTGTAACACCTCACAGGCATAAGGTTGCTCAGTGTTATTCACAACATTCAAAGGCATGTACAAACAAAAGAATTTTAGACACTTAAAAGCAAAAGGGGGGAAATCAGAACAAATTAGGACAGAAATAAAAAGTAGTTTACGAAAAGAACATACAGCATGAAAAGATGATTTTTGAAAAATCTATGATGAAAATGATCATAGGCATGGGGGAGAAAAAGGTTTTAATCTGGATTTAAAAGCATTTACACTTGTGGCTAACTTCAGTTCTGTTGACAGTTTATTCAAATTGTGTGCAGCATAACAGCCCATTCACCATGTTTGCTTTAATGTTGGTTCCACTAATTGACCTGAGTCTGCTAACCTCAGAACCCTAATGGGTTTATATTCAATTAGCATTTCTTTAATGTTTTCAGGACCTATGCCATTTAGTGATTTATAGACCAGTAGCCTAATTATAAATTCTATTCAACAGCTGACTGTGAGCCACATTATTGTTTTATTCACTTATTTTCTTTTTAATTTCCAGGAGCTAACCATTTTTTGTGGTAGATCATTACCAACGGTAAGGAATAAACAAGATGTATATGATTAAAAGAAACACTAAGAAGAGCTGGACCTGGAAGAAAAGCACCAAGAAAAAAATTTAAATCAACAGGGTTCTAAATCATGTGGCTAGAAGACATACGGTAGGTGGGAAAATTCCAGAATGGTAAAGTGCTATATACCGAGTGTCCCCCTCAGTAAAAATGTTCCAGGATATAGAATCAAGAAGCAAACTTCTTCCCATGAAAACCCTTATCAGGGTGTCAAATGCATCGTGTGGTGCTATGAAAGGCAATCCTGAAGCCTCTTTCGCCAATCAGAAGCCTTGAGCTAGTAACTTCCAGAAAAATATAAACCAAACTAATGTGCACGCTATTCATGGAGGTGCTTCTTCTACAGCAGTTACTGCCTTTAAGGGGTGTGGCCCAATGAGTGATATCAGGACGTGGAGTCACTGAGTCCGTCTGTGAGAGTGCTTGTAAGTCGTGGTAGTCAGCAGCTCCTTTCCAGTGTTCTCATTTTGTATTTACGTGTTTCACAATTTCTCCCAGGCGGCATGGTGGTCGACTGCTTAGCACCTGGCCTCACAGTGCAGAGGTGCAAGGTTCGATTCCGGCTCCGGCCTTCCTCTATGGAGTTTCTCCCTGTGCTGGGGTGGGTTTTCTCCGGGTACTCCGGTTTCCTCCCACATTCCAAAAACATGCATGGCAGGTTAATGAAACACTCTAAATGGTGTGATAGTGAGCACGAATGGTTATTTGTCCATGTGTGCCCTGCGATTGCTTGGCAACCATTTCAAGGTGTTCCCCGCCTACTGCTCGGAGACAGCTGGGATAGCACACCCGTGACCCTCGTGAGGAAAAGCGGATTCGAAACTGGATGGACGACAATTTCTCTCATACAATGACCGAAAAGTGAATTGTGACTGTGGCTGTCCTTGCCCACGTTACATTATTATTATTATTATTAGACTAGAAGTCCAAGATGGCGCCCGAGTAGGCAGCCGTCGGCAAGTGCTCTCATGAGCCTTGCTTTTTTTGTTGTTGTTTTTGTTTGTTTTGTCACTTTGTGTTTGTTGTTGCGTTGTGTGGACCGGATGTGGATTGTTTTTCAGCATTTTTTGGCCACGACCTTCATCAAGGAGGAGACTCGTTGCTTGGTGGTTGCGCTTGCTTTCTCGGCAACATGGGTATCCCAGCACTGTTTTTGATTGGGAGGAATGTCGGTGCCATTTGACTGTCATTGCTGGACAGCTCTGGGGCGCTTGTGTGTGCTTTTTTTTTTGTTTGTTTTTTTTTTTGCGCCTGTAATGGGCAGCATTTTACACAGCCCCGCTTTGTTCAGTGGAGAGATCGGTGCTATTGGACGGTCTGTGGCTGGGGGGATGCAAGGCTTGAGGAGCCGACGATGAGAAGAAAGGAGCGTCAGCGCAGAGCGCCAATGCGGATGTGGAACTGGGAGTCGCGGATTACGTGGGACAGGAGATGTGAGCCAATCTCTTTTCGTCAATGGACGCAACAGTTTCGTGTTTGCTTTCAAAACTTAGCTTGTAGCAGACGTGTGCACATTTTCAGCATGACGTCTCTGATCCAGTGGTGAAAGGACACTTTGATCCTCTCCTCTTTCATCTATAACTGCTTCAGACAACAAAGTGTATGCAGGAAAAGTGATTAAGATTGCACGACTGTTTGTGTCTTATGTGTTGTGTTGTGTTGTGTTATTTTGTTATTTTGACTTCAAGATGGCGCCACGGCAGTGGCTGCCTTTCCAGCAGCTCCTATATTTTTTTTCTTCTACTTCTTCCTTTCATAACTTTGCTGCTGTGAATTGGGAATTTCTCCATTACGAGACTAATAAAGGTTTTCTTATCCTATCTTATCTTATTATTTTGTTTACTTACTTCTCAGAGCAGAAAAAAATAATAAATTGAACAACCAATGAATCGTAACTCCAAACAGTTGTAACTGGAGCACTTGTCAAGATACCACTGTACTCAACTATAACTGCAAAATTATAATACTGAACTATGAAATGTAATGATACAAATAAGATGTGCGCAAATAAGGAGGAGTACACCATCACGATCCCTAAATACACTCGTTTTCATTCAACATTGTTTTTTTCTTGTTTTTTTTGCAGACATGGCGCAACAAAGCACAATTACCGGTAAATAAAATATATTCCTTTCTTACCAACTTTATTTTAAGGATTTTTGACCAACTCATTGTCAGTCCTTTTAGTGTAACCGTAGAAGAAAACAGCCAATGAATGGCATGCTGCGTGACACGCATTCATCCGTTCATTTACTCTGTGATAAAGGTGAACTTTTGTTGCATGCACGCAAAAAAAAAAAATAATAAAATACATACATAAAAAGTAGTTGAGTGGGAGCATCTATTCAGCCCCCCAAAAAGGGATGAATCCGCTCCTTTGGGGAGACCTTGAATGACTGCTGCAGCACAATGTTTGGCTCGAATAAAGAGGAAGCAATTTCATGTACACTCACTGGATCTCGGCTAAATGACATTTAGAGCCAGCATGGCTATTCAAGAGAACACTTTAGATAGTCTGACCATTCAACCTGATATAATTACAGGCTATTATACGGGAAACAGACAATGGAAGACTGACAGTCGTGGAGTGGGTGAGGACAGCGCAAAGGGGGAAGGGATGGGAGGGGGGCAATTTTTTTTCTTTTTTTTTTTTTTTTTTTTTTACTTTCAAGCATTGTTATACTCAGAGTGCAACTGAAATAACCACAATGGAGCTGTTGGAGAACTTTTTCATATTTTCAAAGGATTTGGAATTCAGACACAATGAAGTGGAACTTCCAATGTTGAAAATGACTGGATTGTATTCCCATCTCTGGTTTCTCTCTGTCTTCGTCGGATAATTGCTCCTATTTCAGTCGTCCTCAGTCATGTTTTCTCCGAGTCATGCTTTGTTTTCTTTTGTCATGAGTTTATTGCCAGTTTTGGTTTGGAGGGTGTCCACACGTTTTCCTGCAAGGGCCTTGTACAGAACTTTGAGGTGGCCCGGAGCCCTGTATCCCACGAGAATAGCTCCGCACTCCCCCAGCAGAAAACCAGAGTACCTGGAGAAAACCCACGCAGGCACGAGGAGAACATGCTAACTCCACACAGGAAGGCCGGAGCCGGAACCGAACCCTCCGCCTCTGCACTGTGAGGCCGACGCGCAAACCAGTCGATCACCAGGCCGCCCACATTAGAGTCAAATCAAGTTAAAATAGTTGAAAGTCTTTCAGAGTTTATCAATAAAATGTGACCAGTCACCCAGCATGTGGCCTCAACCTGTGAACTCCCCCTTTGAGCTCCTTGTTCAACTTTGGACAAAGTCATGCAAAAAAAAGTTACCAAATTAAGACATTTATGTCTGAAAGTGTCGAGGTGAACGGCAAGTTTCCAGAACAGTGCTCTTTAAATTTGAGTCATGAATTCAGCAAGTGCGAACACAAGATTGCATTACTTCATCCACATCGCAGTGATGAGATGAAGAGGACACAGCTGTCAAGTACTTAACTTCTTAAGGCCAGTCTTCTGCTGCATTTCCACTTGCTTGTTTGTTTTTTTTCTCAAGTCTTCTGGCATTTTGTGTGAGAACAAAGTGACAATGACTTTGAAAACATTTAAACATGTGATGTGTATATAATACAGATGGATGTTTACATTCAAAGAGTCTCCACTGCCGCAAGTCAAAAGCAGACAAAGAGAATATCACAGGGCAATTTAACATTCAAAGAGTGCATTCTTGACTTTGTTGTTTATTTAGTTGATGTATGCTTCAAAACTCAGTACGAATATCAGAGTCTATTATGGAATCATAGGACGTGACAATGGAAAAAAAATATGCAATTTGGGAGGGTTGCGGTGTATTTAAGGTTGTCTTAGGCAGTGTGCACTCCTCTTTACCAATAATCGGGCCTATAGTCGACACTGATGCAACTGCAGGAAATGACAAAATATTCTGTATTTAATAATGCATGTTTTACATTCATGATATTTTCCTGAACCGGATTGATTGGAATTCTCATGGACAACCCTTTATTTATGTGGCGGGATTCCATTTTAGCCAGAAGCCTGAAGAAAGCCATGAAAGAGTTTACTGACGTCAAAGCTATATGTAGTGTGCAAGTTGTTTTCCCATTTTTTTTTTTTTATATAATGTTAGTCGATGTGGCTGACCTTGAAAACAATATAAACCACCCACAGGCCCTGTTAAAGTCTGCTGAAAGCACAAATTATTTTGCTCTTGTACTATTTCATCATGACAAACATCACACTGCATGACACGATCAGAAGAGAAATGTTTTTATACAGTGGTGGGTGTGAGCTTCGGACCTTGTCCTTGACTGGGGACTTAAGTGACAGAATCCACCTCTTAATAACGCCATCACGTTGCAAAATAATGAACAAAAGTGCTATATAACTGTATGTGGCATTAAAGAAAAGACGTAGGCATTTTGCATGTTTGAGAATGAATTCCAGAAATGCTAAAGCATGAAAAAAAAGTTACCTTCCCCTTTTAATGAATGAGCTCCAGACAGATCCTACCTCTGCATTACAATGTAGCAGTTCACAATAAATATTTGTGAAATAACATGACACTACCCCAAAAAACTTTACCGAAATGTTCACATTACAAGCCATGACTTTTTTTTTTTTTTTGCTGCAATTTTGAATGTGATGTGGCTAATCTATGGATTTTTAGTAATGAGGTTCATGCCGCCAAAACATGGACAGTGTGTGTGTGTGTGTGTGTGTGTGTGTGTGTGTGTGTGTGTGTGTGTGTGTGTGTGTGTGTGTGTGTGTTTGTCTGCGAGGTGGGGGTGGGGGTCAGTGGATCAGTTTATTCTTGTGAGCGTAGCATTCTTCTCTTCCAACCTATCTGCTGCTTGTGTGCCCCCTTCTTGAATCACTTGTGGCCTTTTTTTTGTTTGTTTGACACAGAATCTCTTAAATGACATAAAATGCATCAACTGTGAACATAAAGCGACACCGACATACACTGAAACAATCCCACAGAAACATGAACAATAAGAATTCAAATGAGATTCGATGTGTTTTTGTCGACTCTTCCTCCAGTTATTCTGCATTCCTGTTTTGTTATTTTGGTTCATCAGCCACAGTGTAAACATGTCTTTCATCTCCATTGGTGAGGCTCCAGCTGAAGGAGGCCATCAATATATTGCTAATTAAACCTATTTTGCAACTGTCTCTTCTCTGAGAAGCTGAGGGTGTCATCACCCTCGTTCCTCCACTCCATTCATTTAAGTTTGCCTTATAATTTGTCAGTCTCAGTAAATAGGTCTACGGTGACCATTTGGCATTTGCACATTAAACATTGTCAATAAACACCTAATAAATATTTAATAGTAGAGGGAATTGTGAGGTTATACTTCATTACGGAGTTGCACAAGTGAAAACGAAAGACGTTAAGAACTCCCACTGAAGGAAAAAAAAAACACTCTGCTGTGATCTGTTGGTGAGTTAATTTTGGCTGATAAGAAATGACAATTTGAAAAAAAACAACATAATTAATTAATCAATTCATCATTAAAGGCTTTGAAAGAAGAACTATATATATGCCATACCACGAGATGCAAACCACTCATCGGCAGAACAAAATATTATGGACTGATGAGACCAAGATGAACCTCTACTATAGTGATGGAAAGGCCAAAGCATGGAAAAAGAAAGGAGATGCTTATGATCCAAGAGCCAAAAGCTCATCTGTGAAGCATGGTGGAGGTAACGTCTTGGCTTGGTCTTGCATGGCTGCTTCTGGAATGGGCGCACTTGTCTTCATTGATCGGACTCAGAATCACAATCACAATCGTCTTTATTGGCCAAGTATGTAGAACACACAAGGAATTTGTTTCCAATAGGATAGGCAGCACTAGTATTGCAATGAGAAGCAACTATGATAAACAAATGTCATTGTTGGTTTCGATCTGTGAAAACTAAACAAAAAGAGAATTATAAAAAAAACAAAAAAGTAAAAAAAATTGGCAAATGTCGGCCGCATGGAGGCTGCTGTTAACTGATGGAGCATGCAGGAAAGCACATTCGTCTGAATGGCGTGATGTCATCACCTTAATTAAATCATGTTTAAAAAAAACGGTCACCTCCATGCTCCTGCAAACGCAAACACCGGTCACACCGGAACATTTCACCGACAAGAAGGTATGAAAGGATCCCGAGAGTGTGAAGGCCTCGTCCTTGGCAAGAAGAGGCCATTATTATTCATTCGTAGCAAACAAGCGAATCCCATCAGAGGCGCGCAAAGTGAATTCACTGTCAAGGTTCAGTGGTGACAACAAGACTAATTACTCCATAATGGGAACCATCCCTGCCTTTCAAACCAGCGACTAGAGGCTCGCGTCGCAGCCAAAGTGTCTGGATGATGACAAAGCCATCCGCCGTACATACAGATGAAGTACTTCTATCAAAACGCAGCTCTCTTGTTTATTTATTTATTCATGTTTAATCACGCCCCAGGTACTGCGAGAGCAATGACTCATCTCCCTCCTCGGAATGTTTTGTCAACACACACTTTGTTTTCTTGAAGTGGTGTTAAATATGAAACGATGTCGATGTCGCTTCTGACGCTTTACATTTTTTTTTTCTTCAGCAGCAATGACATCGGATTTTGGGGCATTAGCCCTTCAACAGCTGTACATAAATGGCGTGTAAAGTGCAGTGGATGCCCGCGGGGCACCGAGACTTGTACAATACAGCCAGCTTCTAATAGGAGCCAAAAAGGAGCAGGGGTAGGCTACTTGGCATATTTGTTTGCATTATTGTTGGAATCGGAATTATGCTGGACTGACTTCTTTCTAAACCACCCTTGTTGGGTAGAATTTTGTGAAGTTAAAAAAATAATAAAAATAAAAATACATTTTATTTGAAAGCACGTTTCATAGTGTTCAAAGACACTTTACAACAAATCACAATATTGAAGGCAAAAAAATTTGAGCCCTACTCTCTACCACTTTTCCACCTGTTGTTAATTTCCTTGCAACCTTTGTTGATCACGAACAACAGGCGCACTAATAGTCCATGCAATTTTTGAGAGTCAACAATTGAATTTCGTGGCCGCTTTTTGGAATCTTGGGAAATCAGCCTCAAGGTATGGACACATGCGACAGTAGCATTGAGTCATTCCACAACTTTAGCCTAGCATAGGCTGGAATAATTGGGCAGTTATCTCTGTTTTGACTCATTCATTGCAAACTTTTGAATCTTAATGAAGTTAACAGTTATGACACCTCTTCAACTTCACCAGGTGACAGCTGGCATGACGTGCGGCCTGACATTTTTGAGCAGGTAGGTGGCGCTCACACCTAGCCTGCAACAACAACAGGGAGGTGTGTGATGGGCAGTGAGGCGAAGAAACGGGCCGGTAGGTGATTGATAAGCGGTGCCAGTACGAGACGTTGGAGCCATGCCTCTAAAAAATGGCGCCATCGATTCTTGTTGCCCTTTAAACAAACAAGAGCGACACTGTGATGCACAAGTCTCCGCCGCGTTGTTGTGGGCTCGGACTTGACACCTTAATCCACCTCACGTGGCTCCATGTGACACGACGCCTGCAACGCTTTTCACCGGCATACTTAAGTCTGGATATAAGCGTGCCGCTATTTTTAGTCTGAATATTCTTTTTTTTTTCATGTGCCTCCATTCGCCGAGTGCCTTTCTCCCAATAGTGCTGAAATCTACCTCCTCCCTGCTATGTCTGCTGTTTAGAGGCTCTCATTAATAACCAAGAATTCCGAGCCACCTCTCGTGTCCCACAACATCATATAGCGCAACATCTAACACCCAGCAGGAAGCAGTGGAAAAAAACAAGCAGAATAATAAAGTCTTTAAGAGGCTCTCGCTGGTGTATGAGTATGTGAAGATGGTGATGATGTGTGTAAATAAAAAGAGGGTCCTGGTGGGCGTGGAGCAGTTGGCGAAGGTCAACGCCCTCCTCAACCACCTCAGCCTGACATTAGGGATGTTACTATGTAGGTATGTTTAGCTGCTGTGGTTGTGTCAAATTCATACTGTAGCTCCAAACATATGCAACATGCAGAAATGCTGAGTTGTATCTAAACAACTAGCTACATCTGCACAAGCTAACGAAATCCAACATATGGGATGTATTAAAAACGGTAGGTTTTTGAATGTACTGTAAAATGTAGTACATGGATGGAAATGTTTTATAACAGACAGCCCTTAAGAAGAAAAAAAAAATACTTTGGTCACAAAAAGGAGGTGGCCTGAAAAGCCTCCTCTACAGGACCAAACATTATCAGAAGCACAGACCGACATTTACAACTGCAATGAAGTTGATAACATTTATTTCCAACAGGCTTTTCTCTTCAGTTCATACAGTGTTTTGTGTCTTGGGCACACAGCTACCAGTCATTTTTTGTTTATTTGTTTGTTTGTTTTAGTCCCATCAGCTCCAATTTCAGCTTCAATGTGTCGCCATGCACATTATTATAATCAACCCCATCAGAACCATGATTACAAGCACCCCCACCTACCCCCCCACACACACACCATTGAAATCACTGGTTCTTCTTTTACCCAATCAGATTGTAGATTCGCCTGCGGAAAGCCATTCCTCAGGTTTTGTCACGAACGAGCTTCTCTCATTGGATCAGCTAGTATCGCTTCTGACTGGTCCAGCTCCATGTGCAGCCGAAGCTTGATTCATGAGGGAGAACAATATCAGACTAAGATTATAAATTTACATTCAAAGTTCACTTTCAAAGAATAAACTGCTGCTTTGCTGAGTGGTTTGTTTCAACTCTGATGTTTTTCTCCCCAATTAATCCCCCAAGTTTGTTGTGAAAAATTTATATGCAGTATATGGATTGATTATCAGCATTTTTTGAAGAATTTTAGGAGTTTGTAAAAAGAAAAAAAAAATCCCTTTTATTTCAACGGCCATCAGTGGTGCTCACATTTTAGGTATTCATGGGCTGGCATGGTCCAACTCGGCTGCGATCAGCAAGAGTTGAGCTGAGTTGAGTTCTTATAGAGATAATCCTAAAAACCTCTTGCTTTCAGGTTTAGTTCTGCCCATGAGCACAAAGCTCCAGCAGTGTTGATTTGTGAGGCCCTGTGGAGTTAACTTGTGCAGGGTATTTTGCTCTGAGATGACACGCCAAAGAGGAACAACTAATACGGTGTTTGAATTTGGCTTTGCAAAGTGCACAAATTACTTTGGATTTATCCAACAAGTGTCACGCAATTAAGACTGAAAGTAAAACTACCTATAGTCCACATCTGTCTATCTTTGCGACAGTGACTCTTATAATTTTGTGTTCTGTGTTATCTGAGTAATTATATATATATATATATA
>NW_017805275.1:1874475-1899522 GCF_001891065.2 Hippocampus comes
TATATATATATAAAACGGACATCTTTTGTTTCACAAAGTAATTGAGCCGTCTGTCTGAGCATCGTGTGGGAAATAAAGGCTCGCTCCCAGTGGGACTTCTGTCGTCATGATGTAAGACCGGCGAATATTCGACGGGCGGAAAGGTCAGCAGCGAGGGGCTCATAAATCGTTTTGACACGCACACGCGGGGAGCACATGTTTTTAATCAGCTCGGGTTCAAATAATATTATGGTTGAAGGAATCACCGGCGGAGTCATTAGGCATTATCAAAGCCTGTAACGTTGGTGTGTGGATACTCTTGGGGAAGATTAGGGCTTAAAAGCCACTGAGAACTTGAAGAAGAAATAACTAATGTAAAGCTATGGGTGAGCGGTTTTGGCAGGTGGAATAATTTCTCATTTTATGTTCATATCGGCTTGTGTTTCAAGCACCTTGACCGTAAAAAATACCAAATACTGTACTGGATGGGTACTCACTGAAGCACAGACCTCCACCATGACATGAACTAAAATGATGACAAAAAACGTTTTGTGTTTCAGGTTGCACTGACAGATATTCCCTCAATGGTGTCTTTTGATTTTCCTTTAAAAAAAAAAAAAAACGAAGAAATGGGGGTGCCAGACTGTGAAACAAACCCTCCATCCCTGGGATGTGGAAAGTATTTACTCACAGTTATGTGTAAAATGTTTGCTTGGGGTCTCTGAGTAATTTAGCAAAACAAATCAGCTAGCTGCTAGTTAAGATCACTGTTACAATGTGCTATCCATTTCGCCATTTGCTCCATCAATCCGAGTACCAGAGAAGTAAACTGATTAGCCAGTTCTTCGATGATCACGGTAACTATGTCTCAATTTCCGCCAAGTCTATTTTTCAACCAATTTACCCGTTGAAATGTAAATTACACCAAGCTTTCCCTTCCTCTCCCTTTCCCACCAAGTAGTTTATGTCATGTAACATTCTCTTTGCGAGTGACAGGTCACAAATTCAAAGTCCGGTGGTAGAGATGAAGTCATCATCCTTGGTCAGAGGTGTCAAACTTGTTTTGATAATGGACCACATCGCAGTTATGGTTGGCCTCAGTAAGCCCCATATAACAGTGGGACCACATAAATGTTAACGTAATTGAAA
The DNA here is from genome assembly GCF_001891065.2 of Hippocampus comes. Taxonomy (NCBI): domain Eukaryota; kingdom Metazoa; phylum Chordata; class Actinopteri; order Syngnathiformes; family Syngnathidae; genus Hippocampus; species Hippocampus comes. The sequence goes on from NW_017805275.1 coordinate 1,875,604, forward strand.
GGGCTGTAATATGGTAAAAAAAAAAAAAAAGACTTTTTGGTTCATATGGTTCGAAGCGCATGATTCGATTCACATTGGAATAAATGAAAAAAAATCAAGAATTTCTTCTCTTGTGTAACCAGGAAGACATTTGATAGTCATTTATAATCCAAGCATGAACAGTGTCAATCAATTCATGTCTTGTCAGCAAAGTGCAGCATCATTAGTTTGTCTTCTTTTTAGGACATGAACAATGCAGCCAATGCATCAGTAACAATTTGACCAGTATGAATTATTTAGGGATTCAAAACTTAGTACTGCCAAGGGCAATTGACTAGCCATGATGTCCGTTAGCCAGAAGCTGAGCTGCACTATATTTGTTCATGGACTTGATGTGTAGCTTGAGGAACAGGCAGTTACACTTCCTTTACCCAATATGTTCTGTAATCATAATCCCTAATCATCATCCTGCTATATAACATAATTGCCTTTGCATTCGTGATTCTAATTTTTATGATAGATAACCGTTTTGAACATAAGTACAGGAAACATTTATGGCAAGGCTGCACTCTGCCCTGCGAGCCTTGAGTTTGAATTGCGCTATTTAAAGTCTTCAATGAACCCAAAATAAATCCTTACCTGTCACACAAGTGTATTGAGACTACATAATATAACTAAAATAAACTAAATTAATGCAAAACCCTTTTGAAATGCCCGACAGACACATTTATAAAAATAGCTAAAAACAGCCTTTGATGTTGATAATGATTATTATTAGTGTTGCAAATATGTGGCCCAAAAAATATAGCTTTGTCCCAAAAGTGGTTGCTCTGCATCGGTGCTTTTACCAATCATCTGCGCTCAAATTTGAAGATTCCAAACTCAAAATGTGCATCACTTCCTGCCCGCTGCTCCACAAGTGATTGTTCCGGCCCACGTCTCACTGAAGATTGTTTGCAGAGCCATGCTGAGCCCACGACACTTATTTCCACAGTTGCCTTCAGTAATTGGGAGCAGCTCACTGGACTATAAAAGCAAATAAATCGAATCCTGCAGTGCCAGGCCGGAGACAGCGTGGTTTGTCCTATTTTTAAAAAAAACATGTTCAGTCGTGACTCTTAGTAATCCGGAGCAAGGGGATTGTCCAAATGGTGAAGTATTTTATATTTAGTTAATTCCGTTTTATTTATCTGGCGCCAGTTCACAACAGTATTTTATTAGTTTTCATCATAGTTTGTTTATATTTAATTTGGACTTTTGTTAAAAGTGAAAAAATTAAAAAGTAAATTCAGTTAGTTTGGATTAGTTTTCACAGTAGTTTGGATTAGTTTTTCAAAAACACTTCCTTTTAGTTTCTTTTTTTTTTTGTTAATATATGGATTATTTCTCGTGTGCAAGAAAGTTGTATTGTGCAATAAAGGAAAGTAATCTACGATTTTCAAATGACTGTTTGACTTTCCTTCTTCTGTATGGATGTGAAATCAAAATAAATACTTTTAAAATGACCCCCTTAAGATCATGTCTGATATTCATTGACAAAGACTAAAACAAAGGACATTTTTGCTACAATTATAATTATAGTTAGTTTTATAAACGTGAGACGTTTCAGTTAGTTTTAATTATCTTTAAAAACAGTTTAGATTTTTTTTCTTTGCTGTTAATGAAAATATTTTTGCATTTTTTTTTTCTGTTTTGTTTTCTATAGCAGGGGTAGGGAACTCCAGTTCCTCGAGAGCCATATTCTGCCTGTTTTAGGTCCTTCCCTAATCCAACACACCTGATTCAATTGTTCAGGCCTTGACAGAGCTTGCTGATGAGTTGATCATTTGAATCAGGTGTGTTGGAGTAGGGAGGGACATAAAACAGGCAGGATATGGCTCTCGAGGAACCGGAGTTCCCTACCCCTGTTCTACAGTGACCTTGGTTCACAGTCAAAGTTACCTCAAACAAGCAGGTCAAGTACCACGCCAAACACTCCCGATGAGGGAAGAAACCTTGAACAGAACCTAGACTCTGGACCAACCATCTGTCTTGGCCGGCTGCATTGAGAAGGAGAGTCAGAGTAGAGCACAGGTGTCAGAGTCCGGTCCTCGAGGGCCGCCGTCCTACATGTTTTCCATCCCCCCCTGTTGCAACACACCTGATTCAAATGAACAGGATCCATATCAGTCTTCCGCAGAGCTTGCTGATGAGCTGACCGAGGACCGGAGTTTGACACCTCTGGAGCAGAGGGTCAAAGCAAAAACATGATAAGAGGGGTTGTGTGACTGGGGAAGGACGAGAGAACAATGGGCATAATACCAGTCATATCAAAAACAGTGAGGGCGCCATTGTGACAAACAACGATGATATTTGACCGCTCCCAAGCCAAGCAGATACAGTGAATGTGAAGGCGCATATCCAAAAGTAGCTAAGGAGAGGCAGCCACTGGGGAGAGAAAGTCAAAGAGAAAGCAATTAGTAGCAAACTACATGAATGGTAATGACAACAGCATAACTAACAATAGGTTTAACTATTAGCTCCAGCCATGATCTTAGTAGAAACCAAGGTGAGAAAATGAGTTAAGAAGCATAGCGAGAAGAGGAAAGGAAGCTCGATGCAACTAAGAGGTGAGCCAGCACAAGCCTGAGACACCCCTGACTATAAGCTTTATCCAAAAGGAAATGTTTAGGTTTAGTCTCGAGTAGAGAGAAGGTGTCTGCCCTCAGGATTGCGTCAGGAAGATGGTTCCACAGAAGAGGAGTCTGATGGCTCAAGGCACTACCTCTCATCCTACGATGAAAGATTTTTGGAACCACAAGTCAACGTAAGCTCTAGGAGCTCTACTCGGTGGATAAGTCACCACAAGCCTTTGAAGAGATGAAATTGCCTGCCCATGTAGTTCTTTGTATGAAAGTGGGAGGATTTTATTTTTCAGCTCTTAATTGTGAAGGGAGTGAATCTAGTAATGGAGAAAAGATGGCTTTTTTTTTCTCCTAGTTCTGTCTGGTTAGTGGCATGTTGGACCAGGGGTTGTCTTTATAAACTTGTTTGGGTGACTTATTCGACTTAATAGTTTCAGTGATCCAGCCTCAAGGTTTAAAACAGCAACGTTTGAATCGTGGAAAAAAAGAAGCAGAAAATAAAACAAAACAGGAAACTCTGATGAGCAACACTGAGATAAATGGTCAATCTGAAGTATAAGCAGCACATAATCTTTGACCTCACAGTGCCAAAGGGCTCAGCTTGCAAACGTCACATGACCAAACCCAAAAAACAGGTGTGGCGTGAGAGTCGATACCTGAGCCCTTCAGCACTGTGATGTCATTTTCAGTCGGTAGCAAGTGGCACTACAAGGCAAAATGGCCGCCCCCTGAGATGGAGAAAAACAGTTGGAGTTTTCTGCTTTGTTCATTTTTTTTTTTTTGCGCTGATTCCTAATCTGCCCTCTTTTTTTTTTCTTTAGCACATCAGGTTTTCTGAACACTTATAAAAATAAAATCAAAATAATATAACATGTAATATAGTAAGATATCTAGCAATATTTGTGAATAAAGTATTTGGTACGGCAAAACAGCTGGATTTTTTGTCTGAAATGTTACAGATATAATATACAACTCAAGGTAAAATCCGTATTGTGCAAGCTTTTATAGGTCAAACTCCAAAACAAAACATGAAGATATCTGATAACCTGATGTGCTAGAAAAAAAAGGAAAGCCATTTTTTAAATGAGCGTCAAAAATACATTTAGGGACACATAATGCAATACCTGATTCATCGTAGAAAGGGTTCTGTCAGTCATCATCTGTACCTGTGGGTAAAAAACAAAAAACAAAAAACAAAAAAAAAAAACAAAAAAGGACGTTTCGATATAGTAAGATATCTAGCAATATTTGTGAATAAAGTATTTGGTACGGCAAAACAGCTGGATTTTTTGTCTGAAATGTTACAGATATAATATACAACTCAAGGTAAAATCCGTATTGTGCAAGCTTTTATAGGTCAAACTCCAAAACAAAACATGAAGATATCTGATAACCTGATGTGCTAGAAAAAAAAGGAAAGCCATTTTTTAAATGAGCGTCAAAAATACATTTAGGGACACATAATGCAATACCTGATTCAAATTTGCTTGTAACCCGTGTTTTTTGTCATTTCAAAACAATGCAAAACTGGAGAAAGGAAAATAAATTCATCCTAAAAACGTGCAAAAAAAAATAGTGTTTTTTCTTGTTGTCGTTCCTTTGCTACGTTAAAAGGTTATACAAAAGCACTTTATGCGTTGGTTCATCTTTGGGGTTAACTGTGGAAACGCTGAGACTATTTTTGTTGTTTGCTCTTTCCAAGTTCACATTGCTACTTACAGTCTCTCTTTCTCTCTCTCTCTCTCTCTCTCTCTCTCTCTCTCTCTCTCTCTCTCTCCTCACGCAAAGCATGTGCTGCCAGGTGGATGGCCATTCATCAGAGTGGGAAGCTGGACGATTAATCAACCTCAAAATGTGCCGCCCGGCCCCACCACGTTTTCATTTCAGACGGGTGACCACCAATATAATTTCTGCATTTAATAACGGAAAGGTTTCGCAGGAGCGCTGACTGAACTGGGTTATTATTCTGCCACGTGACGCCGGAGTGCTAGTTCAAGGGCGATGGCGTTTGTCAGAAAGCCTCAAAGAACTTGAACTCGTGCACATATGTTCACATTTCAAAAACTGAGCTCCACTTAACTAGATACATATTTGATACTTGCTGTAAAGAGGTTTAGTTAAAGAGGTGCCTCCACAAGAGGCACAGTGACAAAGTGTAAAATATTGTAGGGGCAAACACTTACACCCTAGTTTTTGTCAATGAGCCATGCATCAGCGAGGATCAACCTCTTAATACCACCGTTACATCTTGCCATTATAGAAACCAGAGTTGATAATATTTATGCGCTTCAAATCTTTAAAATTCAGTGAATTGGTGGAATATAACCTCCTGAAAATGATAAATAAAGCTAATCACCATCTTTTACCAAGTAGCTTACAAAACACATTTAAAAGAGAGAAAGTTCTTACAAATTAAGAGGAACTGATTTTTTTTTTCCACACCAAGACAGAACAAAGCAAAAAAAAAAAGGTGCATTTCAATCCAAGGTGTCAGTTTGAGGAAAAATTTTACCGGTCAAATCAAAACATCGCAGTCGTTTTGTATTTTCAAGAAATGTGTAAAAGCGCTATATATATTTGATTGTGCTATTCACCATCCGAAATTATAGATAGTAGATAGTAGATAATAAATGACTAAATCGAGGATGGAATCAATTCTGTTTTGTATTGTAAAATTCTGTTTGTAATTATGCCTTGATTGTAGTTGTCATTCATTTTGTATTGGTTAGGAGTAGATATAATTTTTTTACTTTTTTTTACCCTATGTGCATTTCTTCTTTTTTTTTTAAGAATTAAATAGATAAATAAATAAATAAATGAAACCATCAATACTATCAGGGATGGGCCCTTTACCGTATTTTGCCGGTCCGTCCTCCGTCCACAACCTGGGTACCCTTCCGTCATTGTCCCTCCATCTTTATTCATATAATAATCGTCCTCCGTCCCCATCCAGCCTCGTGTTTCCATCCTTGCATTTCACCAGCCCGCCCCCCCCCCCACACACACACACACACTTGGAAAAAAAAAAGGGTCCGTGCATGACGCCATGGGAGAGAAGCTAACGGCAGAGGCAGACTTGTCACCAGAGCCCAGCCTTATGGAGGACACATGTAATGCATGAGGGGATGGGCAATTAATACCATACAGACAGCACTTACTTTGCTCCATATATTCGCGGAGCACTGCCAATCCCATCTTGAGTTGCGCCTTTCAAGGTTTCCAAAGCAGGCTCGACACACAAGTAGAATAAAACAGAACTTAATGAACCAAGGGAGCATGTGGAACGGGAATAAAACGAATGCCAAAAAGGAAAAACAGCAATGATGAAAGGTGGATATGGTATGTAAACAATGGAGTAAATAAACAAAAGATGGTGGATGGAATCAAGGCGGAAAGGAGGCCTAACCAAAATAAAGTCTAACTAACACAATACAAAGCACACCAGAGTCAAGTAAACGCAATACATTTTGTAAATATTGTGACTGTTGCCAGAAGGCGAGCTAAAAACAGTAAGTACAATGGAAGATAATACAAAGAAAAAACTCAAAAAAAGCACAACCAACTAAAATCCAAACCAATTTATCGAATAACAGAAGAAAACACGTTTTAAAAAAACACATCGACAACACTAACCAGAGATGCTGAGGATCAAATGTATGCAGATTGCTGGAGATGTTTCGCATGTTGTTGGATGCCCAAACAAAATGACATCAGCAAAGGCCAGCTGGACCTCTCAGGACGAATTTAAAATCTGACTGGTTAGAGAAACCATCCCATTGCTTTTTCTATCTAGTTATGTAACATGAGCTGGATCTACTGATTCCAAAGGCCTTAAATTGAGAGGGAAGCACAAAGAGCCCTTCTTTTGAGTGTACAGATAAATACAATAATGAGCACTGTAGTTCCTGATCTGCTTCATGTGTGAAATGCCTGAAAGTAACTTCTGCTGTGAATCCATCCATCCATCCATTTTCCGATCCGCTTTATCCTCACAAGGGTCGCGGGTGTGCTGGAGCCTATCCCACCTGTCTTCAGGCAGTAGGCGGGGAACACCCTGAACTGGTTGCCAGCCAACCGCAGGGCACACAGACAAACAACCATTCGCTCTCATAACCACCCTTAGGGACAATTTAGAGTGTTCCATTAACCTGCCAAGCATGTTTTTTGGAATGTGGGAGGAAACCCGGAGAAAACCCACGCAGGCAAACTTCATACAGGAAGGCCAGGTCCTGGAATTGAACTCTGCACCTCTGCACTGTGAGGCGGACGTGCTAACCAGTCGAGCATGCCGCCTTATTTATGCATCAAACGTATCTATTTAGTCATCAGTCTATGGCAGCAATATACAGTGACAGGCAGAACAATCAAATGCTGCCATTAACTCAAAACAAGTCGTGGTGGACACCCTGGACCGGGGGCCAGCCAATCGCAGGGCACATAGAGACGAACAACCATCCATGCTCACAATCACACCTAGGGACAATTTAGAGGGTTCCATTAACCTGCCATGCATGTTTTTGGAATGTGGGAGGAAACCGGAGTACCCGGAGAAAACCCACGCAGGTCCGGGGAGAACGTGCAAACTCCATACAGGGAAGTCGGAGCCAGAATCGAACCCTGCACCTCTACACTGTGAGGCCCACATGCTAACCAGTCGTCCACCGGGACGCCACTTCTGTTGTGAATTGGCATTAAATAAATTAATATGACTTGACTCGACATAGCGGCTGATCTCATTGGACAAAAGCGAGAACACTAGAAATGAATGAAGACTGAATGAAGAGCACACATTGTCAATAAAATAACATAGAACTAGACCAGTTAAAAGTGTAGCCCGCCAGTCACTCTCACTGATGACTCAAATGACAACTAATGCTCCAGAAAGTGGATTGATAATAGACCCCCGAGTTTTAAATGGGAGGAAATAACACAAAGCTTTGTTATTGCAACAATCATGCTTTCAGAGTGACATTTAAAGGTCAGTCGTTTTTTTTTTCCTTCAAGAGTGTTTTACATCGTTATGGTTGCTAGTTTATTCTTGGTGAAAAGCTTTAAAGAATTGCAGCCATTCTGTGCGTCCAAATGAGAATGAGCACTTCATTTGAATTCACACATCAAAAGCCTTTCGGCTAACGCCACTCAAAGACATTTGGCACATGCAAGTGGTAATTGATGAAGGGGGCACGGCACTTGAGAGCAAGGGTGGCAACTTTTAAGATGAAATCACATGGAATAATCGCAGGCCGAATTCACAATGGAGAAGAATGAGTGAACAAGTTAGTGTGCGGAGTCCCAGTCACAAGGGCTGAGCCTACTTCAAATATAATGCCAGAGTCTCCTGTTGTACCTTTGACATTTCAAAAGTGAAAGTGGGGAAAGTGTTCCTTTTGTTTGAAATGGTTAAAGTATACTAAAAAGGGGACTGATTTGACTCTTGAACTTATTTGTAAAGGGAGACACATTTGACCGCCTTCGTCAGTCCATCCTGAGTTGGATACCATTCAGAATCAATCGGTTTCTTGTGTTCATAGGAGGGGGAAAGTCCTGAAAGAATTTTAGGAGGACACTTTGGTTTTCACCACTTATCTTCACTGTATTGGAAGAGTTTTTTTACCGTTGCCTTGGCTGCTTTTGTCCACATCAAGTGAGATGTTTGAAATTAGTCGGGTTCTTGATTTGACAGAGCAAAATCAGCACTAAAATTTAATATTCAGAGATACTGATTTGACTCTTGATCTCAGTTCATGGGATTTTGAGCAGATTGGGTTACTTTTACCCAAGTTTGGATTAGTTTGATCCAAATGATTGGATTGAACATTGGATTTGGGCGAGCTGAAAGGCTGAAACTGGTCAACGTTTTCGACTGTTTTGTCTGCTAATATTGCCGGTGGCTGTATGGCTCAGTGGCTCATTCGGTGAAATTTGGACTTGGGAATCAGGGTTCAAATCACAGTCGGGTCAGAGTGTAACATCCACTTGGGTCCTGAGGCGAGACCCTTTTAGCCAGATGCCAATTCCCAGCCACTGCTGTTCTCAAGCATGAATAAAATTGGGTGGTGACCCCTGACAGGGGAAAGTTGTTGATTCTCCTTTTTTAACAATATTGGGAGTAAAATTTGTTTTATTGATAATTTGGTAACCTATTTTTCGGTAACTCATTAGTATGGATAGTTTTCGCCAACATGCTGGATTAAATCCTCAATGTGCCGAGTATAAATAACGCAGCATTAGCTCGGTCCCTTTTGGACTCAGCACTGGGTTTGCTATTTCATCCAATTTGGGTGACTTTTAACCCAGCAGGTTTAAGAGCTCGGACTTGCCTGTGTTCTATAAAAATAAATATATCCCATAATAATCAACTATGAGGGGGCATGAACGATGAACTGCAATTTACAGTAGCTCCACTTTGTGTCCTGACTACTGCTGCCGCTGGACTCTTGCTGCTCTCAACACAGTCACAGCCTGGTGTTTGTACCGCAGGCATTCCCGCTCGCTCAAACCATGATTCAAGGTTGCAGTGATGGATGAGCGTGTCTGCTCTGATAGCAGAAGGTCATGTGCGTGGGCCCCCGGCTCGCCTTCCGCCTTCCGCGCTATCAGCAGCGCCGCAATGTTGGCACGCCACCACGCTACAACGCCTACACAGCCCTTTTGTGACGATGTCATTGTTTAACGCATGCAGCTTGAGGAGATCTTCAAGAGCAGCTTATTACGGCACATTTTTTAAGGTCTGGGATGAAAGTGACTGAGGACAGATAAACATAAACCGTTTTTTTTTTTTTTTTTTTGGCGAGGTTGAGGGGTAAAATTGTAGTCATGGTGAAGATTTGTTTACACCATTTTCAGGGGTAGTGAATCCTAACTCCTAATGGATAATTAAACAGAAATGGTGAAGCAACACGTGTAGATAGGTAGTATAACAAGGCATACAGTGTACAGTATTTATACTCCACAAAAAATGGCTAATATTACTGTGGCTTACTGAGGAGTGGCCATCTCTATGTATTTCATATGTCTATATTGTACTCCCTCCAGGTGGCCATGGTGCATATACAAGAAGGAGAAGCACAATGTTCAATGAATTAAAGCAAAAAAAAAAAAAAATTTAATTTTTTTTTTTTTTTTTTTTTTTTTAATGTCTTTCAAACATTTTGAATGTGGAGGTTTGTTCTTCCGTGTTTTGTAGATAACGCAAAAAAGTTTTTTGGAATTTGGGTGGTTTTATAAAGTAATTTTTATTCATTACATTATATATCCGTTTTCAGATTGTATTTCAATGGGCGTTGATTGTATGCACATTTTCTCTATTTGCTGAACGGTCCACTGTATGTTATCATCATTAGGGTGAGTGTAAGAGCCTTGCAGATTTTACACTTCAGGTGGTGTACACTCTGACTAGTAGCCAACCAAAACAAACAACCATTCCAACCAAAAAACACCAAGCATGTTTTTGAAATGGATGAAGCACAGGAAGAACATACAAACTCCACAAAGAAAATACAGAGCCAAGATTTGAATTCATAACCTCAGAACTGGGTGACAGGTGTTCCGTTATCGCTACCCCACCTTGGTGCCTGGATTTAAAAATGTGCAATTTGACATCTACCTGTTGACCGAGCCTTAATACGTGAGCTATAGTAAACTTTCATTGGAGGGTGTAGGACAGGGGTCGGCAACCCAAAATGTTGAAAGAGCCATATTGGACCAAAAAAACGAAAAACAAATGTGTCTGGAGCCGCAACAAATTAAAAGCCTCAGAAAGAAGGCAACACACGCTGTATGTATCTATATTAGCCTACTATCAAAAGGACTAATTTGGCTACAAATTCACAATGAGCCTTCCCGATTAAACATTTTGGGTTTTTTTTCCCTGCAGTGCATCCTGTAGAGCAGGGGGGCCCAACCTTTTTTGACCAAAGCTCTATTTTTCGATCAACCAGCCCCGTGACCGCACACGCACGCATACCCACACACTTACACATGCATGCCATAATGAGCACCCGCCATAACGGCGGCTAAGATGAACGAGGCACGGGGCACACTTTTGCAGCGTGTTAACTTTCGGAGCTGACGTGTACTGTTTTAAACTTTTTCTCTCGGCCATTCTTTGCCAGTTCCCTCGGTGAGTTTGACATGAAACGTCGTTTCTTCTTACAACAGCCACCTGCCTGGCATCCCGCCCTGTTAATAGAAACGTGTGTCGCAGGCTATGACGCAAATCTTCGTTGACAGAAATATTGAAATGTAATATTTATTCGACATATTTTTACAGCATTGGAAAATGTTAAGAATGTTTGTCCTCCTACAGAAACCATATTCAAACAAAAAATATATTTTCACTCCCCCATCTTTTTCCAATTTCAAACATTTTAAAAAGCTCCAGGGAGCCACAAGGCGGCGCTGAAGAGCCGCATGCGGCTCCGGAGCCGCGTGTTGCCGACTGCCGGTGGAGGATGTCAGGAAACATTTGCAACACAAGAGGAATAAATAGCTCAATTTCAAATGAATAAGTAATAGCGTGTCTGGATAAATGATCCGAAACTTCTGTCTTTCCAATTTGCTGTTTGCCGACTAAACTAAGCATGCAACAGAATTTGCCTCTTGTGCTGAGCAGCTGCTGTGATAAGTTTACTCCCAGGAAAGCAGATACTGGATGCTTCAAAACTGTGTTTTTCCCCTAACTGATCATTCTTCCACCCTTCTCCTTTGCAGCTTTCCACCCTAAACACGTGCAAGATCAATAACCGTGTACGATACTCTCTTATCTGTGTCCCGCGGAGGTCTTATCGAGCAATTGTTACCCTCCCATTGCTGGAATCTTCCCAGAGATGAGAAACAAACTAGAAAGCTATCCACACTTCCAAGGTACAAATAGCTCTCACTTATCTTTCAGCTGCGACAATAAGAGAGGGAGAAAGTAGGCTTGATGACCACTGATGGAGCGTATCCCGACGTCGCATCTCGCAGGCTGCACTTCAAGGCCACGCCGACTGTGAAAAGTGCTGATAAGCATCATGCGCTGCAAAAAAGGAGGGTGCTCGTAAAGTGGAGAAAGTTTTCCTTGCTTAAATCGGTAACCACCGGCTGCAAAGTGCTTCGACGTTACAGTAAATAAAGCACTCAACATCCCGACAGTTGTGTGCCGTGATGGACCAGATGTCTGCAGAGTAGGATATTTGTTAGTTGAAGTCATATCAAAACAGAGAACAGCATTCCGTACAGGCAAACTTCCACCAAGACCAAACAATCATGCTAAATTCCTCCCTCCTAGGGTAGTGGCTCATGGAAAACAGTGAAACACTATTATGTAATAAACTTAAAAATTCTGCTATGAAAATGCAAAAAAAAAAAAAAAAAAAAAGCTTCATTTTGAATTGATTGATCTTCAGCCAATATTGTGACTCTCCAGTTCTATAGATGGCAGTAATGCATTAAATAAGACTCGGTAACTGTCAAGTGTAGTTTGGAGTTGATATGACGTCATCATCACATAAATATGAGCAATTTTTTATTAAATTCAATTAAAAATTGCACATATGCTATATTCTAGGTTACTTTTTGGTTGTAGTTGACCTCGAGCAAAGTTCATATTTCACTTGTTTATAAATAGTCAAAAATACAATTAAACTATATCGAGTAATATATCATATTAAAGGCCTTTATGAATACATTCAAGATCTAGAATTACTTTGACAATATGTCCTTGCACGATGATGCAACAAACGAAAAACTTGATTTTTGAGTTCCCAAAAGGGGCGAAAATCAACATGTAGCAAACTAAATCGACTGACACTTGTATATTGTCAGCATGCCCTTATATGGTAAGGCACTATATAAAGAACCATTTTTTTAATTCACAAAATGTCCAAGTTCCGTAGCAACAATCTTAAAAATCAACGTGTAAGAAATTTCATGCAGTGACACCTCATATTAAAGCCCTTTTCCGATATGGTCATTTTGGTCATCATATTAGGTAGTAAACCTAATATGATGACCAAAATGTTGCTGTAAATCACAAAAAACAAAACATGTTAAGGATTAAAAAAAAAAAAATCCAAATCGTGTCAAACTTTCTCAAACTGTACATAGACAAACAGTTCGCGACCTAGTTTTTGCTAACAATTGAACAAATGCACATCTTACATGAAATGTCAAGTGGCTAGTTGCAGCTTGAATTCAAAAAGAGGTGAATGTTTTCACAACCAGATCTGCAGGAAAAGATTAACACAAAATAGGGAATTTACATAACTTGACTTGCGTCGTCAGGTATGTATAAAGCATTGTCGGATCGTAGCGGCTTTGAAATTAGCCTCCTGTAAAATCTCCTCCGCCACTAATGCCTTATCAGATCACCGGTATCTGGAGCTCATCGAGCATTCATGTGCAGAATAGCGTGCTGTGTAGGTGTGAAGCGAGAGCAAAAAGTGTGGCCTTTTCTAGCCCATTGTGTGAGTGTGCCCAGTTCAATGACACAATGCAATGTGACGAAGTGGCCCCGTCACAGTGATGCACGGCGAATTTCATGAATCACATTTATTCATCCACTCAAAAAGGTCCCCATTGCATCGAGATAGATTCCATCAGCCACTGTAAAATTCTTTGCTAAAAATAAAAACACATTTCAAAGATTAAATCAGTATGAAATTGTATCATGCTGGTGTTGTCGGTGTGCCACCACTGGTAACATGAAATATTCTTGCATCACCGCAGTTGTGTTGAGCATACTGCTCATGAATTCTGTCATTTCTGATTGTCTGCCAGGTTATGAAGGTACCACAGCGTGATTTGACATTGAAAGAGGTAGTCGAGGAGTGTGTGGGGTACAGCGGATTCATTGGATTGATTCCCTTTTTATTTTTTATTGTTTGTGATTTTTTTTATTCATTGTTGTGTTTCATTTTTTGTGTTTTTAAAACTGCTGTTGCAATTAGTTTTTTTGTGTGATTTTTAATGTGCTGGTGTGATTATTTTGTTTTGTGTTTTTTTTCTGTTGTGTTCAGTTTTTTGTGTTTGTGATTGATAATATGCTGTTGTGATTACTTTTGTGTATTTGTGTTTTTAATTTGTGGTGACGTTTTGTTTTTGTATTTTGTCATTTCACACTTTAGTGCCACCCTAGCGTGGAGAAAGGAAGCTGAGAAGTCGCGAGAAATGCGGTACTAATTTGATTTTTGGGTGTGATTATTGCCGACAGCAATCATTCATTTTGAAAAAAACCAAGCGGGTACTCTATTTGTTAGAACCGTGATCACAGAGCCCTCCTCACAATTAGGGCGAATAAAAACTTATGTCAACTATATAAAACGCACTGTGTGAGTTGTCACCAAGTACTGAGCAATGAATACATCAAACTGGTGTATCGCAAACAAAATGCCATCTTGTGACATAACATACAACACTTAAACACATCAACCAGCATTTTTGGTTGTCGTTGTTCCTGAAACAATCAAAGTTCATGATTAATTCTTGTGGTGGTAAAAGTGTAGCCACCTCAGTTCCACCTCAATAACATTCATTCATTCATTCATTTTCCGAACCGCTTGATCCTCACTAGGGTCGCGGGGCTCAATAACATTAAATATGAATAATTATTAATTGCGAATGAAAACTCAGCCTTGTTTTTCTTTGTGCACTTGGGCCTACTATGCTACTGTATTTGAATGGTTATGATGGTTGTACTTGGAGGGCTTTTTTTGCGGGGTTGGGGGCAGGTACTTGATGTAATAATTTTGAGAACCAGTGGTATAGAGCTTCATAAATTATTTTGCTTCCACATGCTGGTTTTATTGCATGCCATTTGCGCTCAAACTTCCTAAATAATTGTTTGAGTGTGCGCGTTTCATCTGGAAGCCGTGGAATAAGCCTATTAGCACGAGTTTTAAGTCTAGATGGTGCAACCGTGTTGGGTGCATTTAACAGAACCGCATTGAAATCGTTCATGAGATCATCAATCGAACCCTCATAAGAAGGAAAAGAGAGTTTGTAGATTATATGATAAGTGGTTTTTGGTTGCATTTTTCAAATCCATTCATTTGTTGAATAGCTCCATTAAAAGAGAACAGTGGATGCTTGGCTTCCTGTTCAGGAATACAACGGAGACCTTTAGCCTCCTCTGGTGGTCAAACTCACACGTTCATTTCTGGCTCCTTGTAATCATAAATTGTTTTTTATGTGAAAGATGGCACGATGCTTTACAAGACATTTGGTAAGATGCTGAAAAATGTCAAAAGATTTCTTTTCGCCAGTGTTTTTTTTTTCTTTTTATCTTTCAATTACTTAAGTCCTTGCCATGATCTGTGTCTGTTTTGAACTGGAAATTGGCTTTGCAAAACACAAATTCACTCTGTTTACTGCTGCAGGAAAAAAAAAAAAAAACTTGCTTGACCGTGTCGTGTTTTTGTTTGCTTCGAATCACCCCAATTTGCAGTCCCAGCAAAGACTTTGCCAGAGAAAATGTTCACTCAGCCTTGCTTTTGCAAGCCACTCTGCTTTGAAAAAAGATTTCGATTCAATTCAATGAGCAGGTTAATTCAAGCCACACATATCAAGCAAAGTGAAATAAAATATGACAGACAGAGTTTACAAGCTTACTTTTACCCAAGGGATAGAATGATGAATGTTGATAGAACCGTGTTTGTTACATCTGTATCACAATTCTGAGGTTCAAATCTCAGTTTAGTGTTTGCATGGTTTTCCTAAGCCACATCAGGTTTCTCCCACATTTTAAAAACATGTTAATAGGTTCTTTAAAGACTCTAAAATGG
Organism: Hippocampus comes; assembly: GCF_001891065.2. Taxonomy (NCBI): domain Eukaryota; kingdom Metazoa; phylum Chordata; class Actinopteri; order Syngnathiformes; family Syngnathidae; genus Hippocampus; species Hippocampus comes. Next base: position 1,890,971 of record NW_017805275.1, read on the forward strand.
GTATGGTGCAAATGCTTATTTGTCCATGGTCCCCTCAAATTGGCTGCCGATATAATGAGGACAAGCGCTGTAGAAAATGGAAGGATGGGCAGAACGTGTTGCTCCGAGACAGTGAGGTCACCAGTGCTCCTCGCCACATTAATTTGTCTCTCGTGAGCCAACGATGTGTGTGGTCCTCTCCTGTTATCATTGCTGAAAACGCGCTGCATCAAAAAATGATTCCGAGCCAGTTCATTTTATTGTTTTACTGCCATTTGCTGCAGCCAAGTTTTACATCAGTAAAATCACTCGTTACTTGACATCACTCACCAGAGACTATTTTGGCACTAAAAGTACATTCTCGTCAAAAGAACAGTTTAAGATCTCTAATCGCTTTCTTGCCAGTCTCTTACTTATATGTATGCATTTTGAACAATATTATTAGCATGCATTTGCATTTGATCTTTTATAACAGTTTGTTTTCAAAGATGTAATAAGGTACATGACTATCTAACTTTGATGTACAATACATTTGAATTGAATTACTATGTATCTATTAAGTAAATTTTTTTCATTTACTGTACCTATATTTTACCACATTGTTGCTGATGTTCAAATTGTGCATCATGTTCCAGTGGCTTACAATAAGATTTAGTTTACACAAAAAAAAAAAAAAATGAAACCTCTGCCTTGTTTTTATTCAACACATGGGCCTACTAAGGTACTATATGTTAATGTTGGTCTTTAGAATGCTACTCTGAGAGTATTTGTTGGGTGGTAATTAGTGTAGAAATTGGCAAAACTGGCAATCCACTGATATACCAGAGTTGGGTATTCCATCTGCAATTGGCTGGCAACTAATTCAGGGTGTCCACTGCCTGCTGCCCAAAGACAGCTGGGATAGGCTCCAGCACGCCGGCGATCCTTGTGAGGACAAGCCGTTTGGTAAATGGATGGATGACGGATGGGTGGATGGGCATTCCGTTGGATTGACAGAAAGTCAGTCCATCACTGTTTCTGTCAGTATTTCAGGCCAATCACATGGGCCCAGTCGATCCCTCGTCAGTGACAGCCATTGGCATCGAGAACGCAATTTCCAAATTTCCATGCCAAACACGGGCGCCACACAAGCTGACAGCCAAATAAAGGATAAAAAATGAAAATAAAAACAACACACATACACACATACACACACAACCACAATTACAGTATCGTATGGTCCATCCATCCATTTTCCGATCCGCTTTATCCTCACAAGTGTTGCGGGGGTGCTGGAGTCGATCCCAGCTGTCTTAGGGCAGCAGGCAGGTGACACCCTGAACTGGTTGCCAGCCAATCGCAGGGCACACAAAGACAAACAACCATTCGCGCTAACAATCACACCTAGGGACATAGAGTGTTCCATTAACCTGCCATGCGTGGGAATAAAACCCATGCAGGCACAGGGAGAACGTGCAAACTCCACAGAGGAAAGAAAGCATGCTATCCTAATTTGCAAATTGCTAATTTCCCCAGTGTGGGACAAATAAAGGTTATCTTATCTAACCATGCCAACGTGCCACACCACATAGTATGGTGATTGGTGAATTAAAAACAATGTGGGACACATGTCATTGAGGCCTATGGGAGTGAAAAGTATACAACACTGGGTTGTTGTTTTTTTGTTCTGTCTGCATGTGAGTTGTGTGACAGCTGTGTGTGACATAGTACAAGTAATTCCTTTTCCAACACCATTTGCCTGTTGCTGATGACTTGGATGGACTGGACCAGCCTGAAATACTTTATCGCATTGACAATGCCCACTTCTGTGATGTGCATTATGAAGAATTCGGTAATATTTGTTGCATTAATGTTGTTTTTATTGTTATTTCCTAATTTTGGTTTCAGCTATTCTGGTGGTCCAGTGGATAGCGTGTCGACCACACAGTGCAGAGGTACCGGGTTTGATTCCAGCTCCAGCCTCCCTGTGTGGAGTTTGCACGTTCTCCCCGGGCCTGCGTGGGTACTTCGCTTTCCTTCCACATTCCAAAAACATGCATGGCAGGTTAATGGAACGCTCTAAATTGTCACGAGGTGTGAGTGTGAGCGTGGATGGTTGTTGGTCTGTGTGTGCCTCGCGATTGGCTGGCAACCGGTTCAGGGTGTCCCCCTCCTACTGCCCGAAGACAGCTGGGATAGGCTCCAGCAACCGCCCCGACCCTTGTGAGGATAAAGCGGACCGGAAAATGGATGGATGGATGGTATTGCATTCATTCATATTTCCAAGGTTATCCTAGCATGTCATAGATGTAGTATAACTCTGCCCCCTAGTGGCTGTGATGAGCACATAGCAGCACGTCAGAGCGATTGTTCTGCTACGGTATGCTTTTATTTTATTTGGTCCAAAAGTTCAACAGTCCATAAGAAAAACAAATGTCCCAGCATTTTATCTTACCTTGACCTCTCCTGAATCGTGCTGATGTATCGATCTTCAAGATGCGTGCAACCTATATTTAACCTATATTTAATTGAATATGCTACAAAGATAAGATATGTAATGTTCAAATTATATACTCTATTGGGTTTTTTTTGTTTGTTTGCAAAAAAATCATTTACACTGTAAGTTGAACATGGTGTGCAAATCATTGTATTCTGTTTTAATGTCCCAACTTCATTGGAATCGGGTTTGTAAAACACTTCTGGTTGTTGAAACAAACACGTTTCTCTAAGTTGTCTCAAAAAAAGATTTAACCTTGTCTTAACTGTATTTGCTCTCTCCTTTGGACAATGTACAGTCTTCAATGACCTCATGAACTGAATGAAGCTTGCCCAGAGGACATGAAGATGGTCCATTTTTATCACAAAAACAGAGGAGAACAATATGGCGGCACACATTGATCCAAAGCATGCCCCAACATGTATACCATTGAAAAGCGGATACATAGTATACAGCTGGTAAGTGTGGAGGTGTATAAAGGCAATATAACGTTTGTAAAAATGTATAGCTTGACATATCTGAGGAGGTGTTTCTTCGCCTCTGAGTATATTGTCTGTCTTGTGAGCTTAACTTGTCTGACGCACAGCACTTCTGAATCAGAAGCGTTCACTTCTTTTCCATTTTTATCACTCTGTTGCTGACTCTCCATCCACAGCAGCTGCGTGTCTCCATACGTGTGTGTGGTATTCAGTGGGTGGTATTCCGACAGAGTTCACGGATCAAGTGCGATGACTCCTGTCCGCTGCGTTGTGTTCCAACACTCAACGTCTGTGAGAGAACATCTGCTCTCGTCCTTTTCAGGCTTCCACGACGTGAGCCTCAGCCCGCTCTTTATGCTAAATTAACTCCGCTGCACCCTCCCGTCCACATTGACAGGAATGTAAAAAGAGTCGGCGTGAGATTCAAATGAAATGGGTCAGCGATGCAGCAGAACTCCTCCAAATGCATTTTCCAGCATTTTGTCAGCTCAGACCACTGCAGCTTGCTTGCAGCTGCTGCACTGAAACATCTGAACCTTCTACTCACTTTCTTTTGAAATAAAATCCGTTTGAATTCGATTGCAAGTGTTTTCAATGACTCAATGACAGCTTAACAGCGTGAGTCAGCAACGATTCAATATATGATTAGCAACTGATGTAGAAAGTGCATAGGCCTCTTTTACAGTATTTCGAATGTATTTGACCGTGACTTAATCAACCATTTTTTTTTGTGAAATCATTTTAATTGTAATATTAAATTGCTTATTTTACTTTTTTTGTTGGATTGTTTCCAACAAATGAACCAATTAATAAATTTGGTATGTTCATTTCCAAAATTAGATGAATACACTTTGGGAGGGGGATCGCTTCATTAATGCAACAAATAGTGTAGGACTTTTAATCATGTAAATGCTCTGTGGGTCAGCTAGAAGAATGCTTTGTCGGCCCATTGACCTCTTTGCTAAACCCTACAGAAAACAATTAGCCCATATGATACATTACACATATAACTTACAAATATACAAATATACAAATACAGTACATAAACATTACTAACTAATCATGAAAAAAATATTTATAAAGGTGCTAAAAGTATCGACGCGAGGTACATTTCGTTCACAAGGTAACTTAACGTGCTTTACATGATTGAAAGTACGGCATTTCAAAGTATTTAAAAACAAATAGCGAATTTTGTTTAAAAACAAAGTACAACATAGCTTACTAAAAGAACATACAGTGCAAGAAAAACTTTTCAAAAATTTCAATTAACAGTTCAATCATTTTGCATGAGGGGAAAAAGCATAGTTTTGAATCTGGACTGAGAAATATTCACATTTGGGGGCTGACCTGACTTTTGTTAGCAGCCTATTGTCTCTTTGGGCGGTATCATAGCTGAATTCTGCTTTGCCATGTTTGCTTTCAATTCTCTCTCTCTCTCTATCTCTCTCTCTCCCTATCGATCTGTTTATGTCTCTATCTACCTATCTATCTATCTATCTATCGATCGATCGTGTTGGATAGTGTTCATCAAATCACACTGTTGCAAGTCAGAATTCAAAATCATCTGTGCCTAATTTTTAAAAAGACTTCAAAGTACTATAAAATGCAAGTAACAAGAAAAAACACACACTTTGGAGATTCATGCTTTTTTTATCGGGCAGAAAATGAAGAACGTTTTTTTTTTCTTTTGAGGGCCGGGGTGGGGGGGGGGTTGTTTTTTTAAATCGACTTAGAGCACAAATTATTTGCCCAATTCAAATTCGGCCTGACAAGAGCATGTGATGCGAATAGAAAAAGAGAACGTACAGTATGTGCCCCCAGATCACGTAGCACCTGGAAATCAAAGCGTTTTGTCTGAGTTTGGTACCGAAACGTCCTGGCTGGCTCACAGCTGCCATAGCAGCCTACTTAAAACACTTATTTATGCTCCCCGCCTGGCTGCACTCTTCTCCTAGCACGGACCATTAATCTGGGAGGAGCTGACTCATGGGGGCCCATTTTACCTCACAGCACTTTATCACTGCTGGAGTTATGGAGAGGGAAGCTAAAAATCCTTTAAACATCCTCTTTTTTCATGTACACACAGGTTTGAGGTGAAAGTGGTGCAAGTACTCTTAGTTTGTAATACTGTATTTCTTTTTAAAGTGACTCATTTCCAGTTTAATTGTACAACCGCATCGATAAACACCATTTACATATGTCACAATATGATCAAGATGCATGCAATTGAGCAGATTCGAGAAACAACAAAAATGTGAACACAATCTTACTGAATGCACCAGAGACTTTTCTTTTGGACCATGGAAAAAGTTCAAATGGGTTCTGTCTAATCATATTTTCGAGTCAGATTAGGAGAGTGCTTAAATGCTCCCTGAGAGACATTTGGTTGGAGGATCCAGGAAAGTAATGAAGTCACTTTCATGTCATTTTTACCTAACTGTGTAAATAAGCAATTAAAGGCTTTTGATCCAATTCTGTCTTCGGGCAATAGGCGGGGTCCACCCTGAACTGGTCGCCAGCCAGTCACAGGGTACGAACGGACAAACACCCACTCACGCTAACGTTCACACCAACTTAGAGCAGTGGTCCCCAACCACCGGGCTGAGGACCAGCACAGGGCTTTCGGGCCACTTTGGACCGGGCTGCGGTGGGGCAGGCAGATGAAAGAATAAAAAATACTTGCAGTTCAGTTCAGTTTATGTTTTTATCTGATGATCAAAAATATTTTATTTTGAAAAGTGACTGGATTCTTTCCGTTACGTCCGTCTATGCATAATATGCCGCATATTATGCATAGACGGACATAAATGTGCTCTTGATTTTGTGTTATGGTGAGCTTTATCTTTTCATGCACTTTATATTTGTTTTGTGGTGTCTGTTGCACATTTAAGTGTCACCATATCCAAGTGCTGCTGTTACTGTTACTGTTGGTGTTGGTTCCGATAGTAAAGGTGTATCAAAATACACAGTGGATTCACATTTGCTGTTGTAGAATTTTAGGAATCAGCCAATTAACCTTTTCTGTGGTGTATTATATTTAGAAGACAATTATTTCTACCTTACAGGGACTTATCATTTACATGTCAACCAGATGCTCTCTTATGCTTGATTTGTTTGTGTTTATCAAAAAAAAAAGCTCTTCCATGGACAGTTTAACCCCAAAAATGTCCCCATTGTGCGACCAATACCGCTTTACAGTATTCCGTTCAATGAAGTGTAGTGAGCATTTCATTGCAGAATTTTGAAGCAATTACCTCCCTAACATGTACCTTCTTTAGACACAAGCTGGGAGAGCTACAAAAATGGTGCAGACCCATAATGGTCTGGAGAAAATAAACAAATGTGAACACTCACCGGGTAATCACTCAAGTCAACCCCTTCGATGTGGCCCTTCTCAGTCATTTTATCGCTGAGTGCTCAACCACATGTTTCCACCCTTGCTTTATTTATTTACACATCATTGTGCGTCTACTTTAATATTTTGTGGCTCTCCGGGCTTTCTGGGAAAACCAACTTGCTTAATCATCAGTGTGCCGGTGGAGAGGAGCCATCTCTTGCGTGTGGTCCAAAGTTCAGAAAACTGCTGGAAAACAATCGTCAATGGGGAAGGCCCCCGTCACCCATTTGCCCGCACTTCGCACACGTCTCTCGAAGGACCTGAAGGTGGCGTCCTCTGCGATCGGATTGTAGAAGGAGGCGCAGGGTCATCTGTGATGTCAATGCCGCCGTCAGCATTAAGCTGGCATTGAAGCAAACATGTCTTTGTTTCACGTGGCTGCACAGGTGTGTTTTGGGTACCTCAAGTGAAGGAGACACGCTCAACATGCTAAGCACCCCTAAAAGGTGGACATTTATCATGCCAGGTATGTAGTCTGATGTGTAGACGTGGATTTGTCGTGCTGAAACAAAACTGCCTTTGCCTGTGTGAAAAATTGGGCCATTTGGCGATGTGTAATGCGGGTCCCATATCTTTAGTGGCTTTGTGCTGTGAGAGATGTGACATTAATTGCACATGTCTGCAAACCTTGAGAGGGAGCAAGTTCTCAATGGAATGTCAAACTAAAGGCCCACGGACCAAATTCGACCCTCCGTCCATAAAAACTTTCCACAAAGTTTCAAATGTAGGCATAAAAAAATATAACAGTCCAGTGAAGGTGCAAATATGTAATATGATGGGGAGATTTTCAGGGTGCGGTCCGGTTGTCCAGTGGTTAGCGCGTCAACCTCACAGTGCAGAGGCCGTGGGTTCGATCTGTGCCTCCGGCCTCCCTGTGTGGAGTTTGCATGTTCTCCCCGGGCCTGCGTGGGTTTTCTCCGGGTACTCTGTTTTCCTCCCACATTCCAAAAACATGCATGGAAGGCTGATTGGACACTCAAAATTGCCCCTAGGTGTGAGTGTGAGCGCGGATGGTTGTTCGTCTCTGTGTGCCCTGCGATTGGCTGGCAAGCGGTTCAGGGTGTCCCCCGCCTACTGCCCGAAGACGGCTGGGATAGGCTCCAGCACGCCCCGCGACCCTTGTGAGGATGAAGCGGTTCAGACAATGGATGGATGGATTAACAGGGTGTAACTGCCTCATGCTTTTCCGACAAGGTTACTTGGTAAACCAACACAGTGCAGCTAAGATTTGTGATTGTATGTACCATACAATAGAAATGAAGCAAAATGTTCCTCTCTGCCCATCTACAGAAAAAAACTTGACAAAATAAAGACAAACAAAAATCCAGATTCTTGTGGTGTTGTGGAAAAACGATACTTTTTAAAAGACAATATGTTGTCTTGCCTAAGGACGCGGTCAAGCTGAAGAAAGAGTCCGATCGGGCCTTTTTGGTCATGTGCGACTCCAGAGGCAGCTGCCAGGCACCCGCTAGTCAAGCAGAATGCATTGTTGAGCAGATAGTTTTGAAGATTGGAATCGGCCAGACTGACGTGCTGAAGCTGGTTGGCATTTTGGACAGTTTTGTGTGAGACTGAAGTCGGCAGACTTGGTTGGATCCCCGAGTGCAAAGCCTCATCCTTTAGCTGTTATGCTGCACGCAAATGGAATGTGCTGCCAACAGAACTGAAGTTCGCACCAATAAATGCACTTAAATCCAGACTATGCACTGAAAATGATATTTTAGAGCACAAGTGTCAAAATGCCGGCCCGCGGGCCAAATCCGGCCCGCGAGAATGTTTTCAGTGGCCCCTGGGATGATATTGATTTATTATTAGAACCGGCCCGCGGACCACAGCCTGGCCGAGAGCCCGCAGATCTTTTACACGCACCAATACTACATTTCCCACAATGCAACGGTGACGCGCCAAGCAGTCGGCCGCTTTATTTAATTATTTATTAGTCGAGCAGTCGTTCCCATAACAGTGACATTAGCTTTCAGATACCCATCAAAAATGGCAAAACGGAAGGTGGACACTGAGAACCGGGGGTTTCAAACAAGGTGGGAGTCGAAGTACATGTTCATGGACGTAGCTGGAAAACCTGTGTGTCTTCTGTGCGGAGAAAGTGTGGCGCGATTGAAATAGTGTAATCTGAGACGACATCATGAAACGAAACACGCGAACAAAAACAAGAACATGGACATGGAGGGGGAAGGGGGATTTCATTAAAAACGGTATACTT
>NW_017805275.1:1899958-1952844 GCF_001891065.2 Hippocampus comes
CGAAAATTACTGTACTATTATTTGTTTTTCTTTTAAGTAAATTTAGCCTACTTTTGCTAAAAGAGAAAATATGGACTATTGATAGTGCCTTGAATAATATCGGCTTCTTTCATTCATGTTATGGGTATTTTTATACAAAGGAAATTTTTTTTGTGCCTGTTGAAAATTAAAGTTTACTGACATAGCCATAAAAAAATGTTGCTTTATTTATCTGACCATATTGGAATGTATTTGTTAGGTTTTCAGTCAATTAAATTTGGTTCAATAAACAATATGTGGTCATTTTTAAAATTTTCAATGAACATTCGATCAGTCCGGCCCTCGGCTTGCAGCAAAAATTTTTATCTGGCCCTCCGTCCATTTGACTTTGACACCCCTGTTTTAGAGCATAATCGATTTGCCCAAAATCATGCTCTTGTGTTGCATGTTCTTTGAGTAACTTAGCAAAATACTTTTTATTTCTCTACTTTGCACTTAAATGCCTGAAATTTGTTTGCCTATAAATGTTGTGTATGAAATGCGCCATATATGTAAATAAAGCTGCCTTACACCTATTTAGAATTTTACTTTTGCAGTTAAGCAACATAAATATTTGACAACATTATTTGTAATTCAGAAAAAAAAACTGCCTAACAGGAACAGCAACAGCAACCAAATTGCTATGATTCTTCCATTTGCTCTGTCTCTTGTTGCCTGTCAGAATTCCCAACGCACGATATCTTAACTGCCCATTAAGAGACATGGACCTCTTGAAAGAGGAGAAAATGCACTTTGACTGTTCTGCCTGCCTTTTGGCTTGAAAGAAGACAGAAGGAGACAAAGGAGCCGAGAGACAGAAGACGGGGCGATAAGATGATAAAATGGACAAGCGGCCTGGCAGCTTGTTTGTACAGCTGAAAACAAGCTGAAGAAGGCCAGGCTGCTTCTCTCACTGCTCATCACGCTGCGCTGCACTCCACACATAAACAAGCTCAACCACGTCATGGAGAGCACCACCAGAAACTACAAATACATGAGTGAAAATGTATGTGGCCTTTACTTCAACTATATTTTTTTATTTCTTAGCAGTGACGATAATCACTTTCAATCTCCTGACATTCGGCTTTGCAGCTTCACTTCACGTCCAAATGTGATCACGCGTTCATATGCTGAGCGGGTGGTTTCATGGGCAGGTCTGTGCGTGCTCATATTGCATCACGTAGTGTGACATATTTGGTAGATGATGTCATTCATGCAATTATTCTTTCATGTATGCGATAAAATAAATAGAAATAAAAGTAGATGTCATGTTAGTTTAAAAGTTCACAGTGAACGTCATTTACAATAGATGGTCGTGGGTGGCTAAAAGTTAAGATAAATGGGATCTATTTTCTTCAGTTTTTCTGTTCTTACACATGACTACATACCGGACTTGGACTCAATTTCATTTTAGATACTGACTAGAATTTTGAGGGGGAAAAAAGCTCCTGCATGCCACTTTACCCTGTCCAACTGTAATACATTTGATTCCCCCCTTCCGGGACCAAAAAGGACTTTCTTTACCTTTTGTGGCTTTGCCCCTTAGCTACAGTGAGAAACTGAACACACCTCGGACTCAAACGCAATCAGTTCCAGAAACGAAAGAAAAAAGTCTTGCTGAAAGTCATGTAAACAGCAAAAGTCCTGTCCAGAGTAAGATTTTAGGCAAATTTTTAATATTCTTAATGACCATCTAAAAGTTAACCATTCTTACTGTATAAATCTTTTGTCTTTCATATGAGAAAGTGACCAAATACTCACACATCGTTTTTTAACATTCTTTCTTATCACACAATAAGGCTAAAATAAATAAGCCATTATTATCATTGGAATTTCTTTTTCGCTTTCTTTTAAATTCCAGCCATTGTCTTTACGATGGAGGGTTGCCGGCAGTTTGGGCCTATCCCAGATGACTTTGGGTGAAAGGCAAATTACACCCTGGACATGTTCCCAGTCAATCATCTCGAAACACAAGCATTCACACTCACACTCACATCATCGCTGGGAGGGATGTTCGGAACATGGACCACTACACCCTCCGTGAGTTCTTGTCATTGTGGTAGTAGTCGTGGCATGGAAAGCCATTTAAGCATTTGTTTGAGATACAAAGTAGATCTGAAGCTCCAAGTATGTGTCCGCTCTTTGTCCACACTCGTAAAACAATTCAGAATACTAGTAGGACAACTACAGATTGCTTGCTAGTGAGACAAAACTGTGCGCTACTTGACATTTATGCTCTACTAGTAATAATGATACTACCAGTGAAGCCTGGGACATTAACGAGTAGAATTTTATAATGTCACTTGTCGCACTAGTTGTGCACAATTTTGCCTAACATTATTCACATGCAGTTGTCCTTCTCGAGTTGTACTAGTTGTTTAACTAGGGCAAAGAGCATACGAGAAAATAGGCCTTTGGCTGGAGATCAAGGATTTTGAAAAAAGGCTCAGTTGTTTTTCCATAGAAGTCATAGACGTAGTCGTGTTTTTGGAGTCGTAATTGTCTTACCTTCTTATCTTTTCTCTTTTTGAAAAGGCCGGAGAACAAGAAAAATAAACATGTTGATTTAAACGTTCGATGTTCGCTAAACTGAGATCACCCAACGGCTTGCGTGACAGTGGTTCAAACTTTTTGTCAGACTGAAGACTTCAGAGCTGTATCACCCCCCCCCCCACACACACACACACACAAATGATGGTTGAACTTTGATTGTACATCTTCAGTCTCTTGACAGGACAATGTTATCCATGATGTTTGTTTGGATGTAGCGCAATAAGGCACCATCTGAAAGGTTGATGAAAAACTCCTGAGAAGTTTTACCATTTAACCACAAACTAGAAACCCTGACAGACAAGTTGACGTAGCCAATTCCTTACGTACTCCGCTGCGGTGACAACAATTAAGAGTTGTGTAACCACAATGTTTTTCTTTTTCCAAATATTGCCTCAAGGGTATGACTCAATCCCGAAAACATACTGAGAGGAAACAAAACACTGGAGAATGGCAGTAAGCCCGCATACAGTACCGATAGGCAGGAAGTGTGAAGGTGTCTTTACGTTCCTTCACAAAGATTGCCGGCCTTCCCTGCTCCTGTACAGCTTTAAGGGATCATGTCATGACCGAAAAGCTCTGACACACTGGGAAATACCCAAAAGTCACCACTGTGGCGGCGAGCGCAGGTCCGCCGAGTGGAAATGTCCAAGCTTGCGGCTCAGCCTTCTCATTCTAGTCAAGTAAGAGCACCTGAGAAAATAAAAGGGCAGTTAAATATAGATGTACCTCCCTCCCAGTCCAAACGAATTAAAGATGTCGGTCAGTAAAAATGACACTTGGGCCTTGATTTAACACCAAACCCTTCATAATAATACTCATAAGAGAGATGGATTCTTTCATTAATTAGTTTGGGCACTTTAAGAGCTGCTGCTGTGATTGGCTGTGTGACAAGGAGTGCACAAAAACACTGGGCTTCTTTGAGACGCTGAAGGAGGAAGTGGGCAAAATTGGGAGAGCAGGAAAGGAAATATTTTACATCCCCAAAAATCTGACAGTAGAAAGGCTGTTGTTGTTGTTTTCTTGGAAACGTATTTGCTACCGAACCGAACGAACGTTGCCCTGAGTCACAGCAAAAGAACCATTCTCAGTTACTAAATCCATATGGGGTCTGGCACTCACATTTTAAAGAAAAGTCTTCTTTCAAAAATGGGAGCTGCTGTAGTTGCAAAGGGGGGAGGGCTATTAATAAATTAATAAAAATATTTCATTCTTTTTTTCAAAGCTGGTCAGTTGGCAGGAAGTGTCACATTACTGAATTAAAAATGAATGTGGTTCGTGTCCTGTAAAAAATAGATTAAAATTGTTGCTTGGTTGATCATGTCACACGAGCACTCAATTACTGTGAGTCTGATATGATTTGAAATGATTATAGTTCTCATTTGGACATCATTTTTGAAGACGAAAACAGAGACTGTTGGAGGATACATTCAATTTTTTTCGAAGAATAATTTCCCTTCTTCAGAAATGGTCCGTTTACAAGAGACAGTATGCTTTGTTTGCCAAAAAAACAGAAACTAATTGCATTATTTATATTAGTTTAAAAACTACCAAAATTACTCCATCCTGACTTGAAGTAAAAATGCCAGAAGTTGTGAGATCTTGTTTTGATTGCTGTTTGCTGGCTAGCAGGAGTTTACAAAACAACACAACCAATTTCCATGACACTTGGTAGAAGCGAGGCAGATGGAACAAGAAGTAAAATTTGGTGAAATTCCAGGCAAAATTGCTCTTTGATGAAAGTACTAATTTTGCATGTGGCCTAGAATGCTCTTTGTAAAGCAGCAAGTACCCCAACAAGCTAACAACATGCAAACAAAGACGGAAATTGCCTTCCAAAATGTCTTTTTTGTGGTTGTGATCTTACAGCACAATTTTGGGACCCTATACTAAGCTAACGAGCATCTAGCTAAATGGCCGCATACTAAAAAAGATAAGACTTGTAAAAGCTAATATATCACATATAGAGACTATAAACGACGGTATCAAACACTCTTTAACACACTAAATTTATGGAAATAAATGAGCCAATTTCCACCATGATCAAACACCTGCGAACTGATTTAAGTCCACTCTAGTTTTTTAGCTTCTTTTTTTTTTTTACCATCTGTCCTCTGAGAACCACAGCAAAGTGATTGTGTGCTAATGACAGGGCTCGCTAGCTTCCACAGCGCCCATCTTGGCATCAGTGACACAGCCACTGCTTCTTAACTTCACACGCATGCATCACGTAGCAAAACGCACGGGAAAAGTTCCGTACTTCGTGCCAGTGCGGTCATTTGGAATAATCACATCCAGAAATGTGATTTTGTTCATGATGAAGCACTGAACTAGTAACTTTTCTGTCAAGTCCTGTGTTACGATTGAGTTAAGTATTTTATGAATGGACAAAAAAGCTTAATTATTAGCTATTTCATCACCCTGCTCTTCTAAAAACACATACAGGTATACATGTATCATTATTTAAATGTTGAATGCCGTCTCATTCAAGGTAAGTGGTGAGTGGCGGGTGTGCACAAGCACCTCTTTTGGCCTGCCCCCACCGGTTAACACTATAATGTACAGGCTCCAGTATGAATATATATATATATTATAAAAAATCAGTTGGCGGGGTGCTGATCTAAATCATGGAGGACACCTGTGACTGAGACACTTTAATATTATTGGTCTATATATTTTATTATTTATTATTCTATTAAAGTACAATACATTGACACTTAATCTATACACAGTGTATGTCACGTATTTCATCGCTTTTCTAATTCGCTTATCCTCACAAGGGTCGCGGGCGTGCTAGCTAGAGCCTATCCCAGCCGTCATCGGGCAGTCGGCACCCCGAATTGGTTGCCAGCCAATCGCAGGACACATCTAGACGAACAACCATCTGTGCTCACACTCACACTTCGGGACAATTTAGAATGTTCCATTAACCTGCTATGCCTGTTTTTGGAATGTGGGAGGAAACAGCAGTACCCGGAGAAAACCCACGCAGGCACGGGGGAGAACATGCAAACTCCACACATAATGAACGGAGTGGGAATCGAACCCGCACCTCTGCACTGTGAGGCGGACTTGCAAAACAATCGATCTCTGTGCCGCGCTGTTATGTATTTTTTCACTGTTGTTAATACTGTTGACTACTACAAAGCAGACATACATATATTACATTCATACAATGTTTTTAAACATGACAAAATAATGGCTTTAATATGGCTTACCAAAATAAAAGTAATGTACTGTACTTCAATAATTTGTGGCGCCGCACATTTTTTTAAAATAAAATTATGTAGTAGCTGAGACAATTTATGAAATCATATCAAAGTTCTTATTTAAAATGGGATAGGTTTTGTAGATGTAATTTATTTTCTCAAAAAGGGAATTATTATTCAATCACTTTTAGCTGACTGCGATACATATGTAATATAAATACGGTATGAACTGGGCAAGAAAAGATAGACAGGGAGTCTTTTTAGTTTACCACTGTGCCGACATACGTTTCGAACGGGACACAATAATGATTATTGAATGAGCACCTATATTGAATGACCTATTAACAATTTCGCATTTATCCTTTCATGTCATGTTTTTCGTGCAAAAACGTCTGTCATAATAACTTCACTACTGCGTTTAGCCGAATTGCTCGACTTTATTTTTATTGCGCAGCAATGAAAAAAGCAAGTTGAGAAATGTTCCAGAAGAGGGCGCTCTGCCTCTGCGTTACAAGCTCTTTGGGTGCGGAACAGAGCTCTCGTTCAGGTTGTCCGACAAGAGAGCCTCAGTGTGACAAGTTTACACAGACCATCTGCAGACCTCCACGCCGCCATAAAAACACTAATCACAAGCTCATAAAATGGGACTCCACCACGTCTTTAAAACGCTGGGGTTGGTCACGCCGCGTGAATATAGCGGAGCATGAATGTGGTGATTGATTCATAATTAATCATTGTTCGGAAGTATATTTTTCCATGAGTAAAAACAGACTAATATTTTTTTTTCAATTTTCTCGCAAAAGTCTAGTCTCGTCTTCTCTTTTGCTTCCAATAGCATTCCATACGAAAAGGTAATATTCCATTTTCATCCGATCAAATTTCAGCATCTTTGTGCTGCCTCGTCAATCTAATCTGCCTGTGGGACCTTCATACTCAAGTGGAATGGGACTGTTTCTTTAACCAAGCGGATTTCAAATCCATCCTCACGGGGCCAGAGTGCTAGCCTTCCATGACACACAATGTTTCGTCCTCTGATCGGTTGATGAGAGCAAGTCAAGTCGGACAAGCAAAACACGTCTTCCAGCAATCTGCACACACTAAAACATTTATTCAGTTTTTGGCATTAATTTTGGCTATTGCTTCTTAAGACCCTTCGCTAATATCATCGGTACACACTATTTGTTCAATTGTTACGTTCTCCTGCAACTAGCTAGCAGTGACTGTGAACTTTAATATTAATACCAGTAATAATATTTATTACCGGCAATTATATTTACTGATAATATTAATTTATATAAATATATATTTATATGTATTACCGGTAATAATATTTACCGGTAATATTTATTTATATAAATATATATTTATATTTATTGCTAAAGATCCAGCAAAACTACCGGAATTATAATCAGTTTGCCCGTCCGTACGCAGAGTTGCTGCTGGCTAGCTTGCACCCTCCTTTCTGTTATCTCCCGCAGTGTATTTTGATTCGTTGTATCTGCGAGCCAGATGCAATCATCAAAAGAGCCACATCTGGCTCGCGAGCCATAGCTTCCCGACCCCTGATCTAGTGGATGCATTGTAGATTGCGTCTTATAATGCGGTGCGCCCAATGTACGAAAACATTACAAAATAGGCCATTCACTGAAGGTGCACCTGATAATCCAGTGTGCCTTTTAGTGTGAAAAATACAGTAGATTTGTCTCGAAGCAACAATAAATCCTGGTCGTTAACATTTTTAGCCGTTCAGTGACATTTTCATGTTTTGGTATTTAAAAAAAATATATTTTTTGTATATCATGGAATAGGTGTGTTTTCTATTTTATGCTGTTTTAAGCTGTAATGTATCTGTACTACTTCTTTTTAGGTAGTTACACTGTTTCCACTTCAGTGGAAGAATTTGATGCCTTGCTCTGATCGGTATCAGTGTTTTTCCTCGACATGCATATCTTTGGACTTGAGCAGTGCACTGGATTTGTGACGAGACTGAAAAACAAAACACATCTTGGAAATTTGTAAAAGCGTGACCTCAACATCTGTGCGTACGGCCAACTTCGCAGTAGAACGCCACAAGAGAGACGTTGATGGACAACCACTGCCGAGCAGAAATTTATTCCAACAACAAGCTGACACATTATGGGAAATCAAACATGGTGGGATACTATGATGGCTGATATACCACCCACTTTCTTCCCAGACACCGCGGGGGGAAAGAAGGAGGCCAGAAAGAGAATGAGAAGCCTTCTGATGGAGGACGCTTGGCCGGTTTCATCTGCCACGCCTCAGACACGATGAACGGGCACTTGTCATGTGGAGTGCGAGGCAGCTGGGGTTATCCTCAGAGACGCGGCGAGGTGAAGTGGGTGACCATGTTTGAGGTCCGCCCAGCTGTTATTGTCCCTAATGTCCAACAGATGTGTGGGAGCTCGCCCCGCTAAGTCCTCGCACATGCCGGCGGGGGGAAATCAAAGCACACACGCCGTATGCACACACACGCACGCACGCACACACACACAAACACACACACACACACACACTCACACACACACACTTATATGGCGCTGTGTGCTGAAATCACTGTCATTAGCCATTTAGTGAAATGATCGAGGCAATTAAGTCTTGGATTTAGAGGAGGCAGGGCCTGATGCTCACTTCTTTTTTTTTTTTTTGCCAGGAGCATATGTGCTATTAAAATGACACTTGAAGAACGTTAAGGGTACAATAAAAATTAGTAAAATGTATTCACATAAGCCTTTTTTATAATGACCTTTAATTTTTGCAATAATTATATTTGTATTTAATTGTCATATTTATTTATCATAACACTTTCAAGAGTTTGTATTATTTCATGATACTTTAGAAATTGTCATTATATTTAGGTTTTATTTCGTTTTGAGTTTTGTTTTTTTTAAATTTAGTAAGTTTTGATTAGTTTAGCTATTTCGGAAATGTTCTATTTAATTTCGTTTTTATTAGTTTTAGCAATAGTTTTAGTTTTTTCATGTGTATTTCGGTAAGTATCGTGCATTAAAAACTCAACATAAGTAAGATTTTTAAAACATGTTGAAAACAACATCCGCAAATCAAATATAGGTACAGAATACCAGTCCACAGAGTACAGCACTAAAATTGCAGTACATAGTACTGCTTCTAAAGTCTTGAACAGAGATAGGAACGTCTTGCTCCCCATCCCTTGTTTTCCATCCATCCATCAGTGTGTTTGGAATGTGGGAGGAAACCGAGTACCCGGAGAAAACCCACACGGGCACAGGGAGAACATGCAAACGCCACACAGAAAGGCCAGAGCCGGAATCGAACCCTGCACCACTGCACTGTGAGGCGGACGCGCTGACCAGTCAAGCACCGGGCTGCCTCCCTTGTTTTCCTAGTTGACTGCCGCTACATGACGTCGCTCCTCGGCAGACAGTAAAACACCCAGACGTCTGTTCGACAAACATTGTTCCTACTTAATACACTTAAAATCAAGCCCAAAAGGCTCATGTACGAAGAAGAAGAAGAGGAAGAACATTTTCGCAGTGACTTAAGTTAGTTTTCTAGTTTTGTCAAAGAATTTTCATTTGTATTTTATTTCATGAATCAGAATGTTTTTTTTCAATTTGATTTTTACTTGTTAACTCAAATCACCTTGTGCCAGACAAAAAGTAGCTACTAGTTGTGTTTTGTATGGTGTGTCTCCCAAGTCATTCACCACAACGATAATAAAAAAATAAATAAAAATGCTACCACAATGTAGTTCCTGGATATGCTAACGTTTAGCCTAGTTTCTTTTTCTTCTTCTTTGTATGGTTTTTGGTAGTCTGGACAGCCCGTGGCTCAGTGCTGCCCCTCACAAGTCAGTCTTGGTACTGCGATAGATTTGTGATTTGTGGAGGAGAATCATGATTGTCAAGTGACGATGCTGAATGGTTCAGTGTGTGATGTGCTGTACTGGTCCTCTCGAGTACATCACACACCATGAAGAGCAGTAAGGATTTTTTTTCCTTATCATGTGCAGGGTCACTCACGTTTAAAAAAAAATCGACTATGACATTTGAAAATCGGGATGCGTGTACAGTATGGACAAAACAACCTCCTAATATATGTCTACTATAGCAGTGTCGCTCACAAAAATATTTATTACACTTTGCCCGTTCCTTCATCTTAAAATAGTGACCTTGTTATAATCATGTCAAGATTAAGAAGAAAAAAAAAGTGCCGTCGAATAAAAAGCGCTAGTGTGTGCTGGCACAAAATCCGTCCAGTGGTACTCATTGGAGGGCCAATATGAAGAACGCGGAGAGTTGCTTTGCTCCAAGTGCTCACAAGGGGCTTGAACCTTTCACAGCTCGCTTACTTTGGATGGCCCCGCAGCGAAGGCAACATTAGATATAATGAAACATTCATTTCCACTCCCCTCTCCCATTCACTTCCAACGAGGACATTCTGACTGGGACCCTTTTTGACATGTTGATCCAATGTGGAGTTCAAGACGACATGGAACACTTGATGACTTCTTGGCTTTGTTTTTGCTGTAAATACGGGAAAAGGGGAAAGAAAAGTCCTTCTCAAATACACCTTGCTGTAAAAAGAATTCAAACGGATCCATGCCCGTTTATTCGACAAATCATTCCCACCCTTTCTATCGATCGAATGCACATCTGAGGAAAGTTGATGAGGAAGGTGCTCGCAGACTGACACCAAATGAGACATAAATTATCAGCCGAGAGATGCCAAGCGAAGAGAGTCCCCAGCACAAATATAACGTATCCAAAAATAGCAAATATATCTGGTCTATTTCAAACTCCTCTGATGTGTTGGAAAGTCCTCTTGGAATCAGAGCGTGTGTATACACTACGTGACAGTTTGATTTGATCCGTTTCAGTTTGACAACCACTTACATTTTTATTTGAATTCCGCTATTTGATATCGGGATAATCCAACAGATTTATAGCTATTGGGAGGATTTGTCTTTTTCTATCTTCTGCCTGCAATATTTCAATATGTAGCAGCTGCAACGTAGGAATAATCCATTCCATGATGAAACTGTAAATGTAAAACCTTTATTAACTGCGCAATGCCTCGCGTTAACAATTTGATTTGGGCATGATGAACTGCCATTCAACTTTGGCCACTGTCAATATTAGACTTAAATGTGTCGACAGACAAACAGTGCTAGGAGTGTTCCGCACATTTTGCTATAAGACATCAATGTAGCACTCTGAATATAAAATTGCTTTTAAATCTCATGAAATGTCCACTTTTGTGGGGGTGGGGGGGTGGAAAAGTCCTTGCTGGGAAATCAGACGGAATTCCGATCATGCAGTCCACTTTGCTCTGCTGAATGTTTCTGTTTGAGGCCCATCTTTCTGCACAGCGTCACTGTAGCGACTGCTCAGTACTGCATATGCAGGTATAAAAATAGAGCTATACATGACATATGTCATGCTTATTTATTGCTTTTGTGTCTCTTGTCTGATCCAGGGATGATAAATTTTGGAATGTAATAGATTACAAATGTCGCTAGTAATGTTGACGACAGCGTGGAGGTAACTTGGCAAACAACGACAATGAAGGCTTAATGCAAATGGTTCACGTCTCACAACACTGCTGCTTGGAATGTCATTCTGTGTACTCCACATAACAGCTGGTGTACTGCATATCCTTCTTCCTCAAAAAAGCCAAAGAAAAAGCAAAACGATGAGTAATTTTAAATCGAGATCCAGAGGCAATCGTGATTTGATTTTAGAGAGATATTTTGACTTCGGTATTGTTCTACCACAAGGATTTTACCTTTCCTGGTTCCACTGTATTTTTGATCCACTCTTTTAAAGTCGATATACGGTATAATATACATTTTTTCCCAATTTAATATTTTAAAAACTATTTCAGAGTGCCTAAATAAAAGTTCTCATGTACGGTCATCGGTCAAAATACACAAAGGATTAAGAATTGCAATACATTGACCGGTAATATCCATTTCTTACTTTGGCGGGGCACGGTTCTATGAGTTTGTTACCATGACAACCAGGGTGGAACTCGGGCATGCGGCGATAACATCAGCTATACTTCATGTTGCTAAATTTCCTGACACTTTTAGTGCCGTTTTTTTGGAAGCGATGAACAAGAAATCTGGGAACTTTTTTTTTTCATGTCAGTGGAGACTTCTGAAGACTCTCTCCAGAGAAGGATCAGTTCAGCCCGCATCCAGTTCTGCAGATAACTGGCATTTGCAAGAAGCCACCACAGGCTAATTGAACTGCCTTCTGTTACGGAACATGAAGGCAGAATGGCTCGTTCACTGACGTCGTTTTAGAAATGGGCAGATACCAAAGGATTTACTGGATCGCTCTGTCAAGGTTTGGTGTTGTGTCGCGAGCCAAAATTGGAGCTACAAATGTCCAAAGTGTGTAACGAAGGTGGAAGTAAATACACAACCATGCATGCTTCACACTCTAAAACCACTTGCACCTGTGGATCCCGAAGATCAAGCCTTTTTGGTTATTTTGTGGCCGCTGCGATGCCTTTTCAATTGGAATAATCCCTCTGGCTGACCCCACAGCTCGTGCAAACAGCTCCTATGTGGAGCAGAAGCGATGACGTCTGCCAACAGGAACGTGTCCCCCTGCTTAGAGCGCCAGGCGCTGGCCAGTGTAAGTGAGTGTGAACATAAATAAACCCCATTATAACAGGCATCTCCCCGACTCCTGTCACACACTCCAGGTAAACACAGGCCTTCCTGCAAAAATATCTCTGGTGGTCATGCAATTAGATCAGCCGCTCCACCCCTCAATCACGCGGGGCTCCATGGCAAGCAATGCCCAAAACAAAGATGTCCAACAACGACTTTGGAGGTTAAAAAGCTACAGCTGTAATATTTGAGTGGAGTCACGCTCGGGGCAACCACAAATGCGAAGTGACCGGGGTAAACTAACAACATGTGACAAAGTGTTTCCAAGCAAATAAACTGTGAGGTGTTGTCGCTCACTTTGAGTGCATGCACGCAATTGGCCATTACGTCATGTGACGGCAAGGTTGCACAAAAGCGATTTTTGTTCGTTTGTCTATCCATATGTTAACAGGCCTCATTGAGGGTGAGGTCAGACGGTGGGAATCGACCATTTTTGATCCTCGAAGCGAAGGGTGGGGAGGAGGAGTGGAGGGTCATAATTTTTCAAATGACAGAAAGAGAAATTAACTGTAAAAAAATGATTGATCATTATATTTGGAAATTTTGTCGGTTAGCGCGTGACTTTCTTGTTAAAAATTGAATTGCACACTAAATTTGAAAAAAAGGTTCTGGACCTCATGGGAACTGGAAATCCAACCAAAGATTTCTGGAAGAAATATAAACAAACCTTGAAGAACAGTTAAGCAATGCCTACAAGCATTGCTGAGCAAATCATCTTGTTCCCTCTTTACATATTTTAGCTTTTTCAGTTTTTGTAGGGCAGCATAGCAATGTAGTGATTAGCATATTGGCACACAGATCGAGGTTTGGGATTTGAATCCCAGCTTCAACCTCCCTGTGTGGAGTCTACATGTTTTCCCCTGCGCTTGTGTGGGTTTGTGGCACAGCATCCATCCACATTCGAAAAGCATGAATATTTGGTTTTTGTGTGTGTGTGTGTGTGTGTGTGTGTGTGTGTGTGTGTGTGTGTGTGTGTGTGTGTGTGTGTGTGTGTGTGTGTGTGAGTTCAAGTGTGAGAATATGAGTTTCAATGGCTGTTTATCTGCTTCATATATATGCAAGACAGAAGGTACAATAAAAGCAGACAACTTATTTTTTCGAATATGTACCGTATATGAGATTAAATTCAACTTTATTTCCATTACAGTGAAAGGCTGGCAACAAAAGTTAAAAATAAAGATTTGAAAAGCAGATGGCCGCGCATGGACCGCTGCGTATGGCTGAAAGCATCACCCTGAATGTTCCCATCAGTACTGCTTTGAAGATATGAGGACAGTGCACTTGTGTGTGTGGAGATGCTCCTGCTGCTTCGGCTTTATTTTCTATTCGCCGTGCTTGGTGCTGTTCTGAGTCTGTAAAGTAATTAATGCCTTCGTCTCAGCTCAGCTGGATTACTGTAATGCACTTTACTTTGGAGTCAGCCAATTCTCCATTGAGCGTCTCTAGTTGGTCCAGAATGTTGCCTCTCACCTCTTGACTGGTACTCGTAGGAGGGAGCACAATGGGGCTCACTGGCTCCCTGTACATTTTAGAGTTCTTTTTAAGATCTTTTTAATTGTTTTCAAATCTTTTAATGGCTTCGCCCCACCTTACGTCTCCGAGCTCCTCCGCCTCTACGCACCTGTCCAGTGTCTGAGGTCTGCGGATCAGACACTGTTCGAGGTTCCAAGAACTAAGCGGAGGCTCAGAGGGGATCGAGTCTTTTCCGTTGCCGGTCCCTCTCTTTTGAATGGACCTCCCACTGAATGTTCAGCAAGCCACCTCACTGCCCATCTTTAAAACTTGTCTTAAAACTCATTTTTATTCTTTGGCTTTTGACTCAGCATGAGACTCTATTTTGAGTTTGACTGTTTTTGTGCTTTCTACTGTCTTTGTTATTAATTACTTGTTTTATTGTTTGTTGTTGTATGAATTGTTTTTGCTCCATGTACAGCACTTCGTATACAGAGATGGTGGTTTTAAAGTGCTCTATAATCACAGTTGAGTTGAGTTGAAGTCATCAGGTACAAAGATACAATATCAAACCGGTAACATTTCATGTGTGGCAATCATGAATAAGTCACGCTATCAGTATGGCGGCCCTGGTGTGCCGCCATACACGTGCGTTAAGTTGGCTGGGGACATTTCTTCAGTCCAAGATATGAGGCGGGACTGGCAACTGCAGTCAGGCTGCATTCAAATCTTGCAAACAGTTTGAAGGTTGCATTCTCCATCTTTAATAGTAATAACTACAGTCAAACCTCGGTTTTCGAACGTCTCTGTTCTCGACCAAATCGGTTTTCGACCAAAAATTTCGAGTTTTTTTATGACTCGGATTACGACCGAAAATCGGTTCTCGACCAAACTGAGCGCACTTGAATACGCCACTTGACTCCTCTCGCCTTCCTTACACGAGGAAGTGACGCTTCCTCGTGTAGCGTTCCATTGTGAGCAGACGTGTTCAATAAAGATTTTTTTTTTTAAAAGAGCGTGGTTTCGGTTTTCAAACAGCCTTCTGGAAAGGATTATGGTCGAAAACTGAGGTATGACTGTATTTCTCAGTAGTGACAGTGAATTTTTTCCCAATTTTGTAGGGC
The DNA here is from genome assembly GCF_001891065.2 of Hippocampus comes. Classification (NCBI taxonomy): domain Eukaryota; kingdom Metazoa; phylum Chordata; class Actinopteri; order Syngnathiformes; family Syngnathidae; genus Hippocampus; species Hippocampus comes. The sequence continues at coordinate 1,915,000 of NW_017805275.1, forward strand.
ATTTGATGTCACGGTCCATGTATTCTGTGACATAAATCCTCTGGAGGTTTTCATAATGTGAGCATCCCCGAAAAGCATCCCAGCAGAGGAGAGTCATGTGGTAGCTCCTTATTCCACGAGGACCTCACCTCTGTCCAGACCACCAAGACCCTCTGTTTATTGTTTGAGAACATGTCCTGATGGACGCAAGCCGGGAGCTACCTTGAAGGGTAGTGCGGATCTGGCATCCAGCAGGAAGGCGGAACGTTGGCAAGAGTGTCGGAGAGGAGAGAAGAAGAATGACTTTTAGGGGTGTTTAGGGTTAGTCTTTCAGGCCAAGAGGGCACATGGGAGCCGTGGCCCGAGGATGGATCCCAGCCGACCCCCTCCTAGGTGTCAATGTTATGACATGTGCCGCTCCAGTGTTTTCACTCACAACAAAAGCACTTCATCGTGCAGGGTGGCCAGCCTCACAAAAAAAAAAAAAAAAAAAAATCCTGCCTGTCCACCATCTTCTGTTCCTGTTACACTTCTGCTCACTTCCTGTGAGTCCTGTGCCTGGTGGTCACTGGTGATAAATAAGCAAAGGATGGAGTGGGGAAAAGCTTCATCCCCAATCCAAAGAGGCACTCCCTCTATTTTTCCATGACATTAGGGACATTTCAGTTACGAAGGCTTAAGGTTAATGTAGGAGATGATTGCCCATTTTGGATAACAATTGGAATGTTTTGACAGTTAGATGTTCCATGACCGTTCCGCGGACGTAAATCTCAGTGAGTACGGAGTGTGTGCAGTTCTTGTGATGAGACCCCATTGCCTGATGTGGAAACTAAGCAACATTCTCAAAATAACTTCATACATAGTTGCTGGATGCCGTTTGTCTCTTCGCATGGATGATGGGAAAATATGACATCATGAACCATCCGAACGACAAAGATGATTGCGGTTGTTAGCCAGCTTTTCGGGATTTCCCAAGAGAATGAATGTTTTTCTGATGCCAATTAACATTTATAATGGATGGACGCTGGCCCATATTGGGCACATTTCTCAAAATCAAATGTGCCACTTGAGGTTTGATGATGTTTAGACAACTACACAAAACCGTCTAAATCAGTGTTTCTTAACCTGGGTTCGATCGAACCCCAGGGGTTCGGTGAGTCCGTCTCAGGGGTAAGACACACGTGACTCAATATGTTAATTAGTTATGACACGCCCTCTTGGCCATCACTGGCTGCAGATGATCACATGACACTGCTTGTCCAATCAGTGCTGTGGGAAATTTAGTTCGCTTAGTAGTCAACGCGTGACTGTTGTGATTTTTAAAAAAGTATACTTATCTGTTGAAATTTTATTTATTTTTTTCTGTTATTAATGAATGCGGGTTTTTTTTTTTTTTATATCTTGAATTTATTAAAAATATATATTTATTTATTTTCACCCATGAAGGGTTCGGTGAATGTGCATATTAACTGGTTGGGTTCGGTACCTCTAAAAAGGTTCAGAACCACTGGTCTAAATGAACAGGGAGATTCTTTGTTTCTTTTATGTCGTAAACATACCCAGAAATGCACTGTGCTAATGACAGCGATGACTCAAAAGATTTCTTTTTGGTGCTAAATGTGTCCAGTGACAACTACATTTTTTGTATTTTAGTTATATTTTGCAGTTCTCTTCTTGTTCATAGAAAAAAAAATGATGCCGTAACCAACGCTTGACATGAACACCTACCGGGTAACCAAATGTGGATGAATTTTATCAGTGGCAATTTCTGTCACTCTCACTTGCCACTTCGGCGGGTTGAACTTCATATCCAGTCTATAATTAATGCAAGTTTCCTCAAACAGGAGCTGTAATATTCAACCAGTTGCGATAACACGACAATGATGTACAGTGTTCACTCACTGGTTCATTCATGAATCCTTCTGCTGGCGTCGCTGATGAAAGTTGATCAAAGAGAACGGCAACATTAAGTTATCAATGCAAAAGAGACGCCAATGTGTCTTTTCATTTTGCAACAAGCTACTTTAAAATTGAAACAATTTAGGACCTTGAATGTCCTTTGGTCATATAGGGTGCATCATGACTAAAAGAGCAAACAAGGCTCCAAATTTCTGCGAGTTCATGTCTCCGATCACGTGACTTGGCATCTACATATATTCTCTCTGGTTAAAAAGGCCAGCCGGCGCCTACACTTCCTCCGTCGTCAAAAGAGAACCCACCTGAATGCAGCTGTCTTCACCTCTTTTTACAGAGCGACTGCACTGTCCAGCAGCATTTCTGTGTGGTATGAGAGCAGCAGCCTCGATGGACAGGAGGGAACTGGGGAGAGTTGTGAGGACAGTACAAAAGAGAATTGGAGTCACACTGCCAACCATGGCTGAAGTAGCAGTGAACCCTTTCCACTGCTCGGGGTATCAGTGGAGACACCTCGCACCCTTTTAAGAAATGTTTTTCCTTCCTGTCTTCAGGAAAACGTGATGGAGCCTGAAGTGCAAGACTGCCAGATTCATGCAGTTCTTCTCCAACTGCCTTAATATTGCTGAGTATAAAATGAGAGAGATACTGTAACGCAATATGTATATCGTAGAAGGTGCAATGATTTCCCAGGAAGTGCAATATTTTTGTTAGAATTTAAGTTACTGTGTATTTAAGTATACACATGGGTTGTTTTTAGTCTGCGTTTTTAGAATGTATTCTATGGTTTTAATTCGGGCTGTGAATTTGAAATGCCATTCTATTACAGCACAGGTGTTAAAGTCAAGGCCTGGGGGCCAGATCTGGCCCACCACATCATTTTATGTGACCCGCAAAAGCAAATCAAGCCTGTCAAGTTCCATGATGCTTGCTAAAGTCTGAACCAAAATTTCTAATTGTGATATGTAATCCACAGTAACAGTCATGATTATTGACTTCTCATTTTAAAACTAGTTATTCATAAATGTGTTGTGCACTGTGTATGTAATATATGGAGGTGATTAAACATTTATATGGTTTGCCCAAATTCATAACGGCCCTCCAAGGCAAACCGTAACTGCAATGTGGCCCGTGACAAAAATGAGTTTGACACCCCTGCATTACAGCATCTGCAATCTTTTTACTGAATGACAAGATATTTGAGTCTGAGTCTGAGAATCACTTTCCAGGTATTGCCATTTTCTTGAAATTTAGAAAGAAGAAGCTTGTCATCTTGTGGCACATATAGGGAAGCTGTTATACACTGTTGTCATCTCCAATAAATGCCAACCATCCTGATGTTCCCGCACAAACATTTCCACGTTATACGCAGCAACCAAGACTCACACAGCATGAATGCAAGAGGAAACCTGTCTTGTATCACTCTTTAAAGCTGTCTGCGTGAAGTCCATGAGAAAGTTTCTTGACGCACCGCAAAGGCTCACAATTTTAACACCCTTTCAAGTCAGTGGCGAGTTTCTTCACCAGGCCATCCACCCAGGAGGGTTCAAATGGACACAAGTCTTTGGTTAAGTGGTTGAGTTTTCCTCTCTACAAACAAGGAGGCCTCTGGTCACAGGTTTAATTGAAGTGTTAATCCAAAACACTGTTTCCGTTTCATTAATTAAAGCAAACATCACCCCAAGTGGCTCTTGACGCAGTCTCACAACGCTCACAAGTGTTTGTTGAATATGCGTAATATATGGATTGAAGCATATTGCAAATGAGGTTTTCTCTGCTAAGTGTTGCTGCTGTTTTGATATGTCACAGCACATGATTGACTGCACAGGAATAGCGCGAGAGGAATAGGTTTGAATATGTTTCATGGTGAATGTTTGATTTATTTATTTTTTTTGCATCGCTCAATTACAGAAATTAAAATTGTAAAACAAAGAAGAATCTAGTTATCTTAGCATTATTGTTTGCTTAGCTACCTAATGAGGACCTTAGCGATTTAGCTACCCTTTTAGCTCATCAATCAACTCATTGATTTTATAGTTATATTTGTTTAGTATATTAGTCCATTTTAGCTATTGTGGCTCTCTACATTTCTTACGAGCTAACTCTTGATCTTATCTAACTATCTTGGCAACCGAGTGTGCTCAGTTAGTGACTTTGTAGCTAATATATATAAATAGAGGTGTCAATTTATTGCGTTAATTGCGAATAATTAATTACAGTCCTATTTAACGCGTTGTTTTTACCCTAATCGCGTTAATCTAAATTTTAATCTCTAACTTTATTGTTTCTGTAGGTGAGTTGCCTTATTCTAATATCCTTTTTATGTGTTGACTTCCTGTGTTCGAGTTGTTGAGGGTGGGGAAACAACTGTCAGTCACAGCCTGAAGCAGACATTGAATGGCTATGATTATGTTTCAGCTTGTTTAGCATAAGCTCATTGGCTCCCATTGGAGTTGGGCGGGCTAAGTAATCAGCGGTGAGGAGAGGAGAGCACCTTTTATGGACCTGATGTTCTGTCTTTATTTTGTAATTATTTGGAGATTTACAAAAACAAACAAAACGAAACTAAAGGTTGCAGGTAGGACTTAGGATGAGTCTCAACTACAGCAGCAAGTGAATGGCTCAGACTGCATCTGTTCAAGTCTGTTTGCAAACAATGAAAGACTTTATAATGCCACTTTTTTTTGTCTTTTGATCTGCCTCAATAATGTAATGAATTAAAAATGAAAATAGGGGTTTTCTCATCTTTTAGATGAGATTAAAATATAGATTAATGAGATCAATTAATTACAGATCATAATTAAATAATCTAAAAAAAATTAAATCGCTTGACAGCACTATTTATAAACACGTACGCACTTTTATATATAAAGAGAGAGAGAGAGATGTATAATAATTTTCATATCGATACCGATACAACTTAGGTAGCTACTTATCATCTGAAGCTGGTTTAGCTCGCTATTTATTTTTTGTATTTAGCTTATTTAGACTCTAGCTTGTTTAGCTATCGGAAAGAAAAAAAAAACATTGAACACCTGAATCAACACCAGATTGAAAATAATTTGACACCAATCACTTTTAATTTTGATATCTCCAGATCTAATTTGAAATAAAATATTCCATTAAGTTGGTGGTTTGTGAAGCTGGCAAGACATGCACGTTTATTTATACATCACATGGGTTGGGTCCAGCTCACAGCTGGGTTTATTTCACTCTATCAAAAGCTCCCTTTTTAGTCAAGTTCATTTTCACCTCTCAAGTGGAGGTGCGCTCGGCAACGCACCGTTTGGAGGAAAACATTACTGGAAAATGACCGCGGACGGGATCGTGTTTTCATTCCGCCCAAACCAGAAACACTCAGCGAGGTTCACGTTTGTCTTATGAAAATACCTGATTAGCCAATATTTCAAAACTCTAACTTCAAATGTCAATATGTACTGTAACACTAACTGTCAAGTGACTACATGTAGCTGCTGGACAAGTGCCCATTTTGAGAAAGGGTGGTCAAACCCCTGGGTGAGCCTTTCCAAGCTTTCATTTATTTTTATTTAACTTCAACATCAAATTACTTCAAAACCGAATTTCCATGTGATAATCAAATTACTTTCTGTAGGTTTTAGCACCTACTGTACGTCCCTTGAAAGCTGTAAACAAAAATGCACACAGATGACAAATGAAAACCGCTGACTTTGTGAAAACCATTGCCTCCTGACTTTTGAGTGGAGCAGCTTGATATAGCTAGCATTGTAGCTAGATACCGATCATAGATGTCAAGCAATTTAGATCGGCTACCTATTTAGTTCATCTCTTTTTCAGGATAGTTTTGATATCTTATCTGTTTTGGCCCTCTATCAAGCTCTTTAGATCAGGGGTGTCAAACTCATTTTTGTCACGGGCCACATTGTAGTTACGGTTTGCCTTGGAGGGCCGTTATGAATTTTGGGAAACCATATAAATGTTTAATCACCTCCACATATTACATACACAGCACACAACAGATTTATGAATAACTAGTTTTAAAATCAGAAATCAAGTACAATGACTGTTACTGTGGATTACATATTACAATTAGAAATTTTGCTTCAGACTTTATCAAGCATCATGGAACTTGACATGCTTGATTTGCTTTCGCGGGCCACATAAAATGATGTGTTGGGCCAGATCTGGCCCCCGGGCCTTGACTTTGACACCTGTGCTTTAGATTATCATTAGAATTTAATAGCGATATTCATATCACACAACTAAGGAATACAAAAAGAGTAATTCACAGATAAAACCACATTAATTACTTTGTTAGCTTGGCTACATAGCCACAGAGGACATTTTAGCACCTCGTCTATGCACTGTATAAACTGTAACAGATGATGAATCAGAACCAGTAGAATGAATAAACTCATGGTGACTGAGCGTAGTTCTGCCAATAAGCATTTCGGATGAATGACTCACAGAGAGTTCATCGTAAACGATGACAAATTATTTTGGGGAAGACAAAAACAGGCACACTTTTATGTGATAACTAAAATACGCATCTCACTGGATTAATGTGTGCGTCTTGCTTTCTTTTCATATTTAATGCCAAGCTCTGGATGGGTGCCACTCCGTTTACAGGAAGTGTCAGAGCAGTAAGTACTGCTGCACCCGCTTGCCATGAATGGAGCTCTATGTGGGGGGAAAACGTTTTTATTTTTTTAACGAGGCAATAAATGAGACGGGGTGTATTAAAATGTGTCTGTTTGAAGGGCTTGATTATGTGATGGGTCGAGGTGGACTGTGGTCGGCGAAAAAGTGCCACTTTGGGTCCATCCTGGGAATCCTCACTACACTATTCGATTCATGACGCCAACCCCCACGTCCTGTGAATGAGCGTGCGCCTCGCCTCTTGTAATTTGAAATTTCCCCTCTGAGCCCAGATACTTATTGCACTATCATCCATCATGCACCTCTCATCTTGACTGAAATTTTCCTGACGTTGAAACTAACAAGTATGTCTTTATAGAATATTTTGCGCAGCCCCCTCAAGCTGAGTTCATGTCTGTACAGTGGGCTATTGAATGTAAATGGAGCACCTACTGATTCCTCACTGAAGATGGTGAAAAATGTACCTTAACATGACAACAAACTACTGTAGTACTTCCATCTATCTAGCTCCAGTAGTCGAGGTGCCAATTTTGTTCAACTGGCAACGGTAATATATCAAGCCAAATTATGTTAACTGGTTTTGTCCATCTGGTGTTTTGCGCTTGCTCTTTTGCTTATCTAGCTATCTATTTTAGCAAGTTAATTATGACTTCGCATCTCCCATCCCATTAATTTTCAAACACAGCCTATGTTCTAAACCAGTGGTGCCCGATATGTCGATCACGAGTGGACCAAGTCGACCGCGAGGGGTGGGAAGAGGAAATGGGGTGGCGTGCATATGCGCCCATGTGCATGGTTAGGCGCCTGCGTGCGTGCGTGCGTGTGTGTATATGTTTGGCGTGTGCGATCGGGTCCATCACCGGAGGTTGGTTGCTTCAAAAGTTGATCTTCGGTCAAAATGGTTTGGCCATCCATGTTCCAAACCAATCAGTAGCTCGTGCTTGAACTGGTTGCATCTGTACTGCCCGACGCACTGGCATAACGCATCCCCAGTTGGAGTGCCAAGAGCGCACACCGACACTCCATTTTTGGTGCATTATGACTCGCCAAACGGCACATTTGAACAACGCTCTCGAGTTTCCGGGTCAGTCAGAGTGAACCAATGCACTCTCACAGAGAATTTCCAAACACACCCTTTGGTTAGTAGTAGTCATGTCAGGCGACTACAGGGGTGCCCAAACTTTTTGGACTGAAGATCGACTTTTCGATCAGCCAACCTCCTGCAATCGACCCGACACCGCGGATGCGCACGCACATACACACGGACGCTATGATGAGCAATAGCCTGACACGGAAGCATGCAACGCACTTTTGCAGCCTGTTAACTATCGTAGCTCACACCAACCATTTCAAAGGACTTCCCTCAGCCCTCTAGATTCCTATTCTTTGCCCGTGGCCTTGGTGAATTGTACATGAAACAAACTGAATGAGAATAATGATAACGATAAAAGATATAGCGCAACAGCTCTGATCACAAGCTGCAATTGCAGACTGCTGAGCGCTAACAACTTCCGGTGACGCAAGTCACGCGCCACCGTAAATTAAAGATTTGCCTGCTTTATTTGATTTTATTTTTTGAATCCTTTTTGTGAAAATGAGGCTGATAGGATGATTAGGGTGCAGTGTACATTAACACAAAAATATATTACTAACAAGCAAAAAGACACACAAATGGTTGAGTTTTTTTTCTCCTCTACTCCCCTAGCGATCGACTTGGGACCAGTCCGCGATCTACCGGTCAATCACGATAGACGTGATGGGCACCACTGGTCTACTACGTCTGTCTATAAAACGTGTTTACATCATTAATCTGGTTGAAGTAACTATCCCTCTTTGCTACCTTATCTAGCTATCTACGTTAGCCAATAAGTTTATTTATAGCTACCTCATTAACGTGTGAAGCTTATCAATCTTAGCTACATTCTTTGGAAGCTGTTTTCAGTAGCTTGCTTCAGTAGTACTCTGTCAGCATCAAATTAAGTCCGTGCATGCTTGTTTCTAAAAGGTCACTGACAAGAGAAAAAGGTAATGATCGAAACCCTTTGCGAGCCAAAGTACAACATGAACTACAAATTACTAAAATTGCCTGCCAGCCGATAATTTGCAAAATTGTTCCTTATTTGACCATTAAATGTCGTGTTCTGCATTGGTTCGATACGGGATGCAATATTTTCATTAATGTATAATAGAAATGCCTGTCATGCTTTAAATATAAAAATAAGGAGCAACATAGGCTTTGTTCAGATTGGCAGCCAAAATCCCATTTTTAGCCCATCCAGATTGAAAATGGATGGCTCTTGTCGTTTGAATAGTCACAAAGCACATGACATTCCATTCTTGTGAGACGGATTGAAACCACATTCTGAGGTCGTTTCAGATCACATTTGGACAGAATGTGTCTCAGTATGAACAGCTCCAAACACACTGATCGGTTTTGACTGTCCGTGACGTCACACTATGCGACTCAAGACCCAATGCACCAGACCAGAGAGCACCAATAAGGGACGTTCTGGGACCAAAATTCAGGATGGGAATGTTCTTTGACGACAGCTGGTTAATATCATCTATGTTATATATCTTAGAGTAATAATAATGGGACATATAATTTATATATGTTCTAAATTTTCCCAACTGTCAGATGTGCAAAGATGAGTGCGGAGACATTGAAATTGCCAAGGAGAGTTGGGTGTCTAGGGTTTGTGAGGTCATGTTCCAAGGCGGCGGATGCAGGTGGAAAGGCCCCTTCTCAGCCACGCTGCTCCTCCAGTCTCATATGAATTCCAGGACTGGGGACACAAAAGTTTTAGTTAAAATTCAAACTACAACTTCTCCACTTCAAAGTAATGCCGTTGGACTTATGCACTTTCTCAGCTTTCTCTGCCATGCCTCCATGCACTCCTGCAAGGATACTTTGGGAATCCTCAGTGGCTCAGTTGTTACACCCATTTAGATGTCATCCGCGTCTAAAAAAATGGGTCAGCTTGATGATCCCCTTCAAAAAAAAAAAAAAAAAAATCACAGAGCCAGTTAAGGTGAATATGGAGGTTGCTTCGGGTGTTTTTCTTGGTCGGGAACTGACGAATATTGAGGGGAATTTAAACGGTCATGCGTCATGCTGAATGAAGCAAGTGCTGCAGCATCTCCATTCAGATGTATTGGTTGATGCTCTGGATCACTTTTAAAGCGAAAACATTCTCTTGTGCATACCACGCCAGCAGTTGGCAGTGTTAGAGTGCTATTGAGAACAGTTTTTTAGTAATCCTTAGAAGTAATGTGACCACATTTACATTTGTTGTTGGAAGTGCAACAACAGTGCTGAGATCCGCCTTGAGGGTGACAGTTTTCAGTATTGTGCAAACAGCCTCAGAATGCATGCAACAGTTTCATCTGCTGATGCCCTTGGTGGTCTTTGGCGAACCTCCTGAGAGGGGTTACCCCTACTGAGAGAATGACCTCTTCCCCAACGAACTCATCTACCGCTGAAACTCGAGCAGGTTGCCCGCTTGGATGCTTGATTTATTGGTGTTGTTGGGGCAGCCTTGTCATGCTAAATATATCACCGACTTTAAACAAAGACGCTTCATCCCCACAGGAACCGTCAAATCAACTTTTGTTTAGAGAACACCAAAACAGCCACCGTTGTATCAAAATGCTGTCCGTAAAGAGTGAACGTAAAGAGAATTGAAAGCCTTTGTTGTCACTGTATGGTGCAGATACAAATAAATTGAGGTGATGAAAAGATAAATAGAATAAAAAGATTTGAGTTTTTGAATCACTAAACCTAGCACACCACAGAGTTGGTTGGAGGGGCCATCTCTTCATCTTGAAAAATCTAAACTTTAGATACCAATTCCACCTTGAAAAGTGACAGAACCGAACTGTTCAATGTACTATTACACAAGCCCACGTTATCACACATATAAAGAATTGTTTCCTCCAGATGGCATCCCAGTAGGTTAGAGGTACCGAACCCAACCAGTTCATATGCACATTTATCGAACCCTTCATTCATGAAAAATAAAAATTCAAGAAGTGTTCCTTCAGTTTTGCCAGTGTGAGACTAGAGTTGCTGAACTTGGCATGACAAATCATGCAGATAGGATGCTGAGTCCCATCACGTTCCGTGATGCATGTGAATCCATGTGGTACATACAGTATTCGTCCAACCGCTTTCTTTTTTTGCTCGACATAGCATGTGTTAAAACATTTTAAAAAATAATAACAATCACACAACGTACTATCACGACAGTCACACGCTGACTACTGAGCAAACTACATTTCCCGCAGCACTGACTGGACAAGCAATGTAATGTGATCATCTGCAGCCAGTGATGGCCAAGCGGGCGTGTCATAACTAATTAACATGTTGAGTCGGCTGTGTCTTAACCTCCATGGCAGAGGCTCCGTCGAACCCCTGAGACTGATTCATCGAACCCCTGGGGTTTGATCGAACCCAGATTAAGAACCACTGATCGAAATAGTGCAAAACCGTGTAGCTTTACCTGGTACCAAAGGAACTTGTTGGCTCAGGAATATAATGATGAACAAAACTCTTGACATGAGAGCAAAATTGACTACATATCTTTTGTGAACGGATGTGTCTTAACTCCCTTATATTGGTGCAAGTTGGTCTTAGACATGTTTCTTTTATTTAAAGGCCTGCGTAAAGGAGGAGGCCCTCGGTAAACCATCGCGGTAGCTTGAACACTTTGGACTTTAATCCCATTTAGTGTTTATGTACTTTCTTATTGGGCTTGCCTTGTGTGTGTGTGTGTGTGTGTGTGTGTGTGTGTGTGTGTGTGTGTGTGTGTGTGTGTGTGTGTGTGTGTGTGGGAGTGTAGCCAGGTTCTGGCAGGTCACAAAGGCGGCTTTGTGAAGGAAGTTAATGAGTGTTTTGTGAATGTCCCTTGATGCTCTGCAGCTCTGCAGCACCTCGCCAGCGCATCAACTTTAAGTGTGTGTATATGCAAGGGCACGTGTGTGCTCGTGTGTGTGTGTGTGTGTGTGTGTGTGTGTGTGTGTGTGTGTGTGTGTGTGTGTGTGTGTGTGTGTGTGTGTGTGTGTGTGTGTGTGTGTGTGTGTGTCTGTGTGTGTGAGAGAGTGTGCGTTTACAATATGTGCAAGTATTTGCATTGTCTTTTGACGGAATGATTTATAATGTTTGTGACTTGGAGATGGTTGTGTTTTCAAGTTGTTTATTATACTTAGATGTGTCCCATAGTTAATGCCAGGGATGGTCAAGCTATAATTTATATCTCCCTCATAGCATCTGAGCTGGCCCCCTTCGCAAGTCCTAAAACAAATTGCTACTACTGGGCAGATGTCCAAATTTGGTTGATTTCTTGTTTTTCTACAAGTCCCCACTTGTGTCTGTTATTTTCTTTAAAAAAAAAAAAATAATAATAATAACTGATCTAAAGTGTCGATAATAGTTTGAGAACTTTCTTGATAGAATGGTTCATGTTTCTCCCCTTAACAATGTAACGTTTTGGAGACAGTAACCAAATAAAACCTCAAAAGGACTGTTACGGAAATCCCAAAACATTCAACCCACACAACAATTAAACATTTGAATAATCATTTTTTTTCACAAAATTACAATGGCCCTGAATTTTTTTTACTTTTAAATAAAATTTTAAATGGTCCCTCATAAATAGTAACACCCCCCGCCCCCCCCCCTCGATTTATACATTGTAATTGTAAAAGGTTGAAAGAGAAAGTTGAACAACACAAAATCAATGAGCCCAACCCCCCCTGTGGTCAAGTACGTACCTTGCAGTTATTATGTCTTCTTTTTTCAAGTGACAAGGAAATATTAGATGTCCCGAGTTCTCTCCAGAGACTGCGTAATAATTATTGACAGCTGTCTGCCACTTGGGCAAAGAACATTCAAGTGTATCGTATCAATGATGGAGTGTAATACAAGGCAGTGGACAGGGTGGAAAGTTTCAAGGAATGATTGGCAGCCACTGGAGGCCACAAGTGAAAACTTGGCTTCTCTGCTCAGTGTCTTTTTTTTTAAGGAGGGGGGAATTTTGAGGTGTATTTGTAACCTTTCCTGCACATTTCGGATGATTAATGTGACGATGGCAAGTTTTAGAAGATCCTTCACCACTGAACATGTGAGCAAAACATTTCTGACCCAAAACAATTGGGAAGGGGTGTGGAAGATTAAAAGTGCAATATGGTTTGGGATTATAATATTAGTACACATTTGGAAAAGTTTGAAAAGGTTGGAATTTGAATATTTACAAAATTATTTTGTTGTTGTTGACAAAAAGTAACCATTTAATTAAAAAAAATAAATCTGCATGTACACACACACACACACACACGCACACACACACACACACACACATATATACAATGCTTATAAAATATATAATGATAATCACATTATTACACGGGAATGGGCTTGTTCCCTATCAATATGATTTTAATCCATAAAATTAGATATCACCTGAAGAATTAAAAATGTGGATACATTGCAGTATCTACATCCAAATGGCGCTAAATTAAATGTGGCATATTATGCTTGTTTTTTTTTTTCTTGTATTAATCCAAAACACCTCCCAGGTGTTTCAAAAACGGGTCTGTCTCAGACTTTCGTGAAAATACTACCAAGGCTCAAGAACTATAGTACACTTTGACACCATTTTTCTTATGTCTCGGGCAAATGATTTGAGTTCCAATAGGCTATTTTACACCTCGTGATTTGAATTCATTATATGTACTCATGGCCACATATGGTATTTGCTACGTTTCATAAGGTAGCTAAATGTTACATTTTTGTGCTGGAAGATCAATCTGATTGTAGATGTTGAGACGTGTGTGCAGTGTTTGGGCCAAATCATGACAGATCATTGATTTTCTAATAGCCATGGTCGGAGAATGAAGTACATTTTTGCTGTTGTTTGTTTCAATACTAATGCAATGATAAGAATAATTAGCGTTATTGAAAACTTCAAATCCTATTTACAACACAAAATTTTGGAAGTGGCGACAGTCTTATTATGGGTTGTTATTTTGTGGCAAACAATCTATAAAGAACAAAATAGCATCCAAGTGGATGGGAGCCGTGGAAAAAAAATCATGATTAAAATTATGATTGAGTCAAACTAAGTGATTAGACTGTTTCATCATAAAATGCTGACATTTAAAACAACAATAATAATAATAATTCATTCAATTATAACATAAGCCATTAAAAACTCTGAAATAGACCTTCATTAGATCATAATTTTGTACAGTCTTGGGAGAAAAATTAATTTCTTCATGTCAACCATATTGGCTGGCATGCAACATTTATTTGACTAACAAGTGGGTCAGTTATGCTTGTGCCCGATGCATTTTTATTCCAAGGTCTCGAATAGGATGAGGTGGCCGGCTCGGCTATATGGGGTTCAAAGGTTACGGGGGCTCAGAGAGCCAAGGTGGGGAATGACAGGAAGCACCCCCACGCCCGCTCCACACGTACCACCAAAAGCACACTGACCTCTCTTGTCCCCCATGGGTGCTGGCCCACCGCAGGCATTAGCCACTTAAAAGAAACTCTACACCCAACCAAACTCATTGCTCCGTGTGCTAAATTATATTAAGAGGTGACAGCACGTCGAGCTGCATTCTAGTCACGCCTTCTTTTATCTCCTGCAGCCTCACCCAATGATGTTTATCCGTGCGAATCCCGGATAAGACAATTAGAGGTTCAAACAAGAACAAATTAGGAGCAGACACTCTGCCGTCAAGGAAAATGAGTCATCAGTGCAAGTGTGGGGATGAGAATCAAAGTAACCTGCTCAAGATAATTGGATTGAGCTGTATCGAGCAAAGGAGCATATGTGGAAACTTCAAAAACGAATTGAACGAAACATGGACATATTATACTATTTATCTAGCTAGCTAGCTAGCTAGCTAGCTGGCTATCGGTTTTTTTAGCTAGCTGTCAAATTGTAAATGCTGATCAGGAAGTACTGTACTGGGTCACCTACAGGAAGCATAAAACTGGAGCTAGTCTTGCCCCCTTTGCAGCCATAACTGCTTCCACTCTTCTGGGAAAACTTTGTATAAGAGGGCTGGATTGTATCAGTGTTATGATCTTCTAGTGAATGAAGATTAGAACAATCATGAGTTTGATTGGCACCATCTTTCTCGCCAAACTCATCCATGAAGACGATTAAAGTCTACCTGCGGTGGTCAGAAGGAAAAATATATATGGTTAGTCAAAAATAAATAAATAAATACATTTAAACACTTTGGCTGTAAAGCAAACTTATAATAGCTGGCGGGACCTTTCTGTCCAAGACGTTAGCGCATCCAGACAATTTGCTCCTTCTTGGTTCTGGGGAGCGGAGCCGTGACATTGAAAGATGAGTCTGGATCATAGGCAGGACCTGCTGGCACAGGATTCTCATCTATGAAAAAGCTATCCTGGCGGAATGTCTCAATAACTATGAAAAAAACAAAAACATCACAAGCAGCATAAAGCATTATAAACGTGCACTTCCTTTACCTTCATGATAAAATCGGATGTTACATTTTTTGGACTCATGACTTTTTTTTCTTCTTTTGTAAAAGTTCAATTAATAATCCATTTGAATGGATGTGGGATTCGGTGGTTAAATTGTGAGCGAACAGCAATCGCAGACTTGAGGTAAGAGTCCAGCCCCTAATAAGCACGATATATAACAACAGCAACGATCTGACCTATCACTCGATAACAACTTATCGGGTGCAAGGGACGACACAGTCAATGACTCGATGTTAGATCTGTTTTCAACATGGCGCTTTGCATTGAAATTAACAAGCAGGGTTGCAAGTGCGCTGTTTTGGTGAACACAAGACTCGACTCAAAGATGTGGCAACAGCAGATATTTATGGAACTGTATCGTATTGCTCGCTTCCATCATTAATAACTCAAAACGGGCCAGCCGAGATCCCTATTAAGGACCTTGCAAACAGTTCCAGCAAACCCGTCTAGTCTTGAAAAGATGAAGATTCTCCAGTCGAGTCCAACACCTGAGTGATCAATGAATTCAGAGAGGTGTGCTCCCACGCCCAGTACTTAGGTGTATTTCCTTTTGCAGTTGTCTTTCACTCTGGTCACTTTGCGTCCATCCTCCTCCAGTGAGGAGCAGCACAAAGAGGCTGTGTTGAGCTTCTCCGCCTTGCTTTCTTAGCTGGAGAACATAAGTGTTGACCCTCGCTCCCCTACTGTGAGTGACAGGCGCGCTTGAAATGTGGACACAGGACCTTGTTGCCCCCAGTGGGAGTTGAGGGGCATGCTCCCTCACATCGGCGCAGTGTGGGTGGGCTCAATCACGGAGCCCATCTTTCCGCTGGGCGCTACAGTACATGCAAACATCTCAAACGGGAAGCGATGGATTGTGTTACGGGGCAAAACGTACCTTCCAACTCGGCCCGAGAGTCCTGAAAATCCGCCGTGACGATAGGATTTCTTGTTTCTTTGCTCTGAAGATTAAGCCGGTTTGTAAAACAAGAACGTTAAATAATCAAGCGACAGTTCTTGGCCCAATGAGAACATCTCGGAGCATAACAACGAGCGAAACTCAAACTTCTTTGAAAACAAGCCGTCTGCTCAGACCAAAATCATTAGTAAAGTAATCCACCAGCCTGACCTCAACTCACTGACCCAAACCAACATGTCGGCCAATATATACTGAGAAGCTTTTTTGACGGAGTAGCGTGGAAATTATCTGGAAAGATCAGGAATGGATGGATTCACAGAATTCCTAAAAAAAAAAAAAAAAAAGGAAGACTGTAAAAAGTAAAGTCCAAGCCACAAACAGAAATAACGGCATCTCGTAAAAAGTCCGATATGATGGTTACCCTTAAGCAGGTTTTCTTTGGCTGCCAAAGACCACTTTCTGCACCAGATGCCAGTCATGGTTTCAGCCGATGTTTTTCTAAAGACGGTTGGTGAAATTCATCTATACACTGTAGATATACATGAACAGGTCTGGTACAAGGTCAGCCAGTGTGCTGTTTTTATAACCCTACACAAGGCCGCTCGACTGGAGTTAGAACTAGAAGCAGAGGGTCGTACTTAGTAAAAATGCCATCATGTGAGCAATGACTGCCACCAAGTTTATGAAAAGGACGTTATACAACAGTGACTAAAGTTCCGACTAAAGTTTTGTTGGACAACAGTCATTCCATGAGTGATAATATGCAGTACAACAGCACTGTGATTCACATATAACTTTATGTACAATATGCTGATGTAATTAAATGAACCATTAATGATGCATTAAATGCACAAAAAAAGCGCAGATTCTGGCAACATGCTAACACGGCTAAAAGTACACAGTTGTCGTATTGTTTGGTCGAATTTTGCATTCCTGGACTATTTTGTCTAACTTTTGTTCACAGTAGCGCCTCCGCAAAATGATGTGATAACTTGACGTGAAGTTAACTAAATTTCCAACTCCCTCAACATAAGTAAAACAGTCAAATAAACTAGCTAGTTAGCTGTACAAATTAACAGCAAACAGTTTGAGGAATTATTTGTGTTGGAGGAGCCAAATAAATGATTAAATTAACAAACAAATCATAATTTGCTGTCACTTATTACTGTTAATTCCTCAATGGTGCTTATGAAACTGTTTTATTGTCTTTGGCCTTGTGCCTACAACCAAATGACAGGGATGGAAAAATCTACTCAAAGTGTTGCCATACATGGGACACGTTTTTTGTTTTTTTTGTTTTTTTAATGCAAGCTCCACGAGTAAACAATAAAAATTGTCACAGGAAATTTTCCAAGCTCCTACACAACACAAGATTCCCGTGACCCATCACGCTTTTTGTTCTCAATTCATTAATCGTACCAACACATGAACCACTTCTTGACTATCGGTGAGTCTGCATGTGAGTGTCTGGGTGTGAGCTGTGGACAACAATAGTTCCCGTGCATGTGTGCTCATTGTCTTTATAGGTTTTAATGCCTTCCCGGCATTCTGTAAATGGTTGAATAGTGTCATGGTGACAGTGACTCTCCATTGCCACATGCAAGGGCATTCCAGTCAGTACAGTACACTGTGAAAATAAAAAGTAAAAACGTGAAATACCGGGGGAGTAGTCCAGTGGTTAGCACGTTGACTTCACAGTGCAGGGGTATCAGGTTCAATTCCAGCTCCGGCCTCCTTTGTGTGGAGTTTGCATGTTCTCCCCGGGCCTGCGTGGGTTTTCTCCGGGTACTCCGGTTTCCTCCCACATTCCAAAAACATGCATGGCAGGCTGATTGAACACTCCACATTGTCCCGAGGTGTCAGTGTGGGCGTGGATGGTTGTTGGTCTCTGTGTGCCCTGCGAGTGGCTGGCAACCGATTCAGGGTGTCCCCCGCCTACTGCCCGGAGACAGCTGGGATAGGCTCCAGCACCCCCCGCGACCCTAGTGAGGATAAAACGGTTCAGAAAATGAATGAATGAATGAATGAAAGAAAATACCCGGGGAATCACTGTATTACTAGTTCCATTATTTCCAACATGAGGAATATGAAATTGGAACAAAATGCAAGGTAAAGGTTTCCAGATCAGATTGTCTTCGCTCTGAGAGGTCCCAATGTAATTGATGGTTCAAATTACGGAAATGTCATGAAAGCAGGTTTAATGATTGGGGGGCTGGGGTGTTTAAAAAAAAAAAAAAAAGTGGTTTTGGAAGCTGGCATCCAGCATCAACAACATGTTGGTCTTTCAAGTGGGAGGGAAAAACTTTGCCCTGCATCTCACCGAGCTGTGCGGTGTGCAAACAAATACAGCCAAACAAGTCCAAATACAGCAAAGTACTTTGGCTCCATTTATACAAGCGGGCCTCTTACAGTTGGACTCCCTCCCTTCACTCAGACCTCCTCTGATGGTGCAAGTTTCATGTCATCGGGCAGGAGGGGACATCACGTAGACATAGAGCACCTGGTTGGTGATTGGTCAGAAAATGTGTTCTATTTCTAGACTTTCGTGGTATTTTAGAGTGTCCTTAGCCCACCCTGTCTTCAAACAAGTATCAAGGGTCTGGCGATCAATAAGAAGAGCATAACAAGTCTCATGGTAATCAGTGCAAGGGGTCAATTTACATACATTACGTTTGTTCGGCGATAACGAAAAAGCGGGCGTACACACTTGTGTAACCATGACACATATCAGTTGCTTATTTTCATGTTCCCTTTCGAAAAGATTTATACTGGACATACAGTAGGTCACATTAATGGTGATTTAATTTTTTTTTTCCCCCAATATAATTTATCTTGGTCTCAGTCTTTTGTATGAGGAAAATCTGTAATTTAAACAGGGATGTGTTGACTTTTCATGTCCACAAAAAAGTTACTATTACGGTCCAAACATGTCATTACAGTCAAGGTTCCTTTTAAGATGTTCCACCTGTTGTGATTGTGACCTACAAGATCTGCAAAGAAACAAGAGACCGTGCAACAGTGCTCGGTGATTTTTGAGGCTCAACTGAAAAGCTTTGCGGCAAAAATAATTGCTCTCCAAAAACTCTGCCGAGCAACAAATGAATTTTACAAGTGACAAGTTTCGAGGTGCCACTATAGGGAACATGTCCACCTGCTTCCCTGCCACTTCTGTGAGGCGCGCCCCGAGTAATTGGTCAATAAGCAATGAATAATAAAGCAGCCTTTAAAGCGGCCTTGTCTTCATTTAAAACATCAGATCTATATTTAAATAAGTATTGCGATATTAAGGTCCCAAAATTCCAAAATGTCCTCTTTCGAAATATTTGGGTGAAGACAAACAGCATTTTTTTCCATTGCACACTATCTATTTTATTTTTAAACCAAACTAAAATATTTGGTACATGAAGAAACATGCAGCAAAAAAGTTTAAATAATTAAATGCATGTTCACTTTCTTCTTCTGTTTCAGCTGTTCTTTCCAAGTCACAGTGTCGCATCATTGGAGAGCTATTTTTAGAACAGACCCATGCACTACTGATGTTGTCCTTGGGGGTAACAAGGACCTGCTGGCACCCAGATATCTTTATTTATGTACTTATTTATTTATTTGTCAGGACAAGGCATCTGTGACACTGTCTCTCCCTCCTGCTCAGTCTGAAACCGCTTGGTGAGGAGTAAAAAAAGTGAAATGAGAGAGAAATTACCTTCAAAGAGGCAGCTCATTTCGTCAGCCAATCATATTATGTCCTGTTTGGAAGTCCTCTCAAGAAAGAAGAGAAGACCTCATCACCAATAACAGACAGTAGCAGCGGTTATTGAAAACGAGACTTTTTCAAACCACAGTAAACTGTCAAACTGGTCATGTTTCTATTTTTATTTGTTGGGTTTGTGCAAAAAAAAAAAAAAAAAAAGGGTGTGTTTTGAGGGCTAATTAATCAAGGGTCCCCTCGGAGTGCGGTCACGGCCCACGGGCCGCCAGTTGCCCATCGCTGCCTTAGACTGTTTACAGTCTGTGTGGTTCAGTCAAGTGAATTCAGGATGAAAGTGTGAAGGACAAAAAGCATTTGAGTAGTTTTTCTGGCATGAAGTCTCCTTCAGTGCCTGGTGCCCCGCTATATTCTTGAGCTATAAAAACCAACGCCACTATCGACCGCTAAAAGAGGTAGCCATGGCAAGAACAAGTGTCGGCGATGAGGCGAGGGCAAGTGCTCGCTCTCTTCTCCGCATGAGATGTTGCTCTTTGGGTTTTGCGTGGCCGCGTTCCACGCGGGAAGGCGTCCTCCTCCGGTGGTGCAGTCCACTCGGCCCGGCCTCTTAAAGAGCCATTTCAAATGTGCGCCTGCAGCCATGCGCTCCCTCAATGACCTCTTTATTTGTTAAAATAGATTATTTTAAATAAATTACAGAGCACTTTGACTGAATAAACAGAGACTTTGGGGGCTGCGGCCTGCGCTACATACTTAGCACGGCCGCAGAGATCCGACGTGACTGGCGAGCTGTGTAATCGCCTTTGATTTCACTGATAGGACTCTGATTCTTTGGCCTGCGAAAGATGGAGCCATTGAGACACGTGAAAGCGAACACCGCTAAATGGAGGAAAGTCTCGTGTGGGGAATATGAACTTATGATGTTTCTAACCCCAGCATGTCGACGGAGGAGTCCATTAGAAGAACAGAGGGGAGCTTGAGTGAGTCCCGTCACTTCCCCCCAACCCCCCACCCCCACTTTTAACACACCTCTGAGTGCAGCCTGGAAAAGTTTCACTTCTTTTGAACAAACACAATGTGGATTCTGGAGTAATTCAAGCCCCCCTTTTTTTTTTTTTTTTTTTTTTGTGAAAGTAGTACGTTACCCCCTCCCACTCTCTCCTGCGTCCGTTTGCCGCTAATGTCTTATGGCAGGGCCTAGTTATGCCCGGATTAGCGTTACCCCCGAAAGAAATGCAGCAATAATAAAGTGACAGGGGAAATGGCGGCGGAGCGCAGTCGCGAAGAGAAACCATGAAGAAATTAGCTTTGATTAACCCTCCGAGTGCTTGTTTCAATTCTCGCCGCTCTATTTATTTTTGAACATGTGGTTGACATTCCTCCTGCTGCACATTTCCCGGCACGTCCATTACAAATAATCGCTTGCTGGTTCTAAAATTAAAAAAAAAAAAAATTGCGTATGTGTGCATACGTCATGTGCGCAATTTTGAACATCAACATCAGGAATGGTAACGTGGCCCCAACTGTTATTCCTCAGGGGGGCACAGGTTATGGATTGTGTAAACTCAGCAAGATACTACATGGTGTATATTGTCCCATATAATGATGTTTACTTGCTGCCATGTTCTCTCAGTTAATCTTTGCGCTAGGTGACAGAAGCCCCCGAAATTGGTTACAATTCTTGGCGAGTTGACGCCCCCGCGGGTCCCCATTAGGCCCTTTCACACCAAAATGAGCAGGAACTTTCAGCGCCTACATGAGTTCCCACACTGTAAATTAAAAAAAAATGTTGGCTGAATTCAAAATTTCAAAGGAAACGTTTAACATTTTAAGTTGGGCCATTCAACTAAATGTTTTCACTTTTGCTGTCGTGAAAATGGGCTATTCTGCATTTCGCAACCAAGAAATGACAGTTTACAGAACGGGTGTGCCTTTTACTGAACTCCAACTTAAAGATGCTTTATAAGCAAAAACAATTTACTTGCTTTGTAGTGCTAACTGTCAGTCATTTATATTTTCCAACTTTATCAGTGTTTTTGGCCCAAAAATACCAGTTGTGGGGTTTTTTACAGTGCATGCCAAAAAAGTGGCGGGCATTGAATTTCGGCCATGGTACTTTAGTGACCTAATGCACCTCCAACATAACACCATTACGTCGCAAAACGAAATGAAAAAAAAAAGGCAAAAGACACATTTCACATATTTGAGGATGAATTCCATTATTACTAACGCAAGAAAAACTTCTTTTAGTCCCTCAAACAAGTACAAACCACTTCACTGCAACATAGCAGTCCATCATCAAAATTTAAAAACATGGCAAACACAAAACCTTTTTAAAAAATACATGATGCAGATTACCTTTCATTGCTCCTGCCTGTCAATGTAAGCTGGTTAAAGCGCTCATTTGTGCTGCACTGAAGCTGCCCTGAGAAAAAAAAAAAAAAATCCTTTTCTGGGTTGAAACAAGCCAGCCAGCAATGGTATGAGTTGACCTATTCTCACGACGTCCACTTGTTTTTGAATAGTTCAACTTGAAAATGAATTTTTAGTCATGTTCGACATCATGTCAAGAAATATTTGGTGCACATATTTCACTCAAGCCACCAGAGGAGGGGAAAAAATTGCCAACGTTACTATGAATCTTCGTGAAGGCGCAATGTGGTGAATCTAAAATCTGATTGGCTTAAAAAAAAAAAAACAGCCATTTCTATAGTGTGTGTGTGTGTGTGTGTGTGTGTGTGTGTGTGTGTGTGTGTGTGTGTGTGTGTGTGTGTGTGTGTGTGTGAGAGAGTGTGTCCGGCCCCAGCGGGTTGGGATTGTGAAGGCCTTGGGCAGATTACTTTAACATGACATCCCATAGAAGCTGAAATCTGATTGGACCCTAAAAATATGGATCTATATAGACTGCACACTTCTTGTACACCAGTCGCTGAAAAATATTCAATCTTATGCAGATGTGTACTACAAATAGGAAATGTTTTTTTTTCTTCTGAAGGAGGGCGTAAAAGAAAATAATTGCTGTTCACGCCTGGAACACTCGGCAGACAAGACGTGATAAAATGATGATCATAAACTCAGAAGTTCATGAATACATCTCAGTTTTAAATGTAGGTCATTGTTTCTGAGAGTGTTTGGGCCAGCGGAGAAAGCCTTGAAGGCCCCGAATAAAGTGTTGCACAATCATTTCAAGCAAATCTCCTGAGACCTCAACTAACGTCCAATAAAATTAAACTCAGAATGTTGCAACCAGTTTTTTGGGGGGATTTTTGTGTTGTTTTTTTTTTTGTTTGTTTTTTGAGGGGGTGGGGGGTAGGAGGGGGGGAAACCACCACAGAATGATTAAAACGTGACTGAATGGAAAATAGGAGTGTCTCTATCCTGGCTAAAGTGACAAGTTAATTTTGCGGATATTTTTCATGAACTTTGTACCGTTCAGAGAATTTGTTCCATTTCAAGTAAACCACCTTCACGTTCGGCACGGGTTTCTAATTTCTATGATTTTAATCATGCTGCCATACACTTCAAACAACAGATACAACCTGCGCATGACTCATACAAAAAGCGCTGAGCGATTTTGAAAAATAATCTCATTGCAATTTAACACGGGATTCTTTTTTTTTCCCAAGGTCCTCTTCCCATGCATTTTTCAATTCAATTCATCCTCTGATTTTAAACAATAAAGTGACTGTTCTATGCCTGAGTCCGCCTCTGTGATTGTTTGTATTCTTCCATTGTTCCATCGCTCCATTTCTTTCCATTTCCATTTTCTTGTCTCCGACGAGTGATTACGACTGATTGAGGGGGAAAACTTAATTCATAAGCCATTAAGTGTTATGAATGGCAATTTCTGTGACTCTCTCAGTGGCTCTTTAAGGCCATTTTGAAGGCGACGCACAGAGCCAGCTCAGTTCTGCTGGCTTCTCGCGGCTGTAATTGAGCCTAATAGCGGCCGCACACACATAGGGGACCTCTTTGACACCTCCACCAAATGTTCTAATGAAATGATCAAATAAGCGTCATCCAGCCTCATGGCGTATCAAAGCCTCCTGCAGCTGGACTGACATTTAGGTTGTTTAACAGCTACCAGGCCTCCGCGAGTTCGGAGCGACGGAAAGATGCATGATTGCATGTGAGGACGTGCATTTGTGACAGTTTGAGGCGTGTGTGTGTGTGTGTGTGTGTGTGTGTGTGTGTGTGTGTGTGTGTGTGTGTGTGTGTGTGTGCGTGCACATGAGAGAGCAGAAAATGCAATACAATACATCTTTATTCATATAAAAGTCAAAGTGGGAAACCACTTTCAATTTTTTGTCCTTTTATTGTCAATTTCAGGATATTTTGTACGTTTATGCTGCCAACTTGTCACACTGGGTTTTGTCCCAAAACATTCACAATGAAGTTTTTTTTTTTTTTTTTGGCGGTGGGGATGTGAAAAGTAACATAACTATTGACAGAGTAGGTTAGGGTAGGTGATAATCCTCATTTTGTCTGCAAAAGAGCCATATTCACCACATTTCAATGTTTCCAAATAATTTCTTTATTCAATATTTTCATGGGAAACAAATGAGCAACATTCTAAATATGAAATCCTTACTGTATGTTGTGGTTTTTAAATCTACAAATAATAATAATAATGTTAATAATAATAATAACCATTTATGAAAGGGCATAAATGGGACGATCTTAGGATGGATTGCTCACTATTGTTTAAAAAAATCTTTTTTTCATATATGATGCTAAAACAAAAGTTGGGAAATTAGGTTTTAATAAATGCAACATTTTACTCAAAAGCAGTGACTTGATCCAGTTGCTGGAATTGTGACAGATTACGGTCCCCCGACTACATGTAATGTTTTCTTTTATGTTTAGTTGTTTTTTTTGTTTTTGTCTGCACTCTTCTGTATAAACATATTTTTAAATAGTGGAGGGTCAGATTTTTGAAATGAGTCATCACTTTTTTTTTTAATTATTTTTTTATGGTCATCCTGAATTTGTTATGGTATACTGTATGAACCCACTGAACACCTGCATAATCATTTGTTTGTTTGTTTTTTGTTTTTTTTATAATATGTAAATGATAAATGTAACAGGACTGATTGAAAACCGAGGGACAATGGACTTTAAAACTATTTTGGGGAAGAAAACTAACAAATATAATTGTGATATTGGGTCTACCAAAAGGAATTAAACTATTATGTTATGTAGTAGTGTCATTTTAGGAAACAGAGACAGGTATCTTTAAAATTGTGTCAACATGCAATCAGATCAATGCACAGGACATTTTTAATACTAAGTAAAACACAGATTTATTTTGCTGTTATTGTGCAGTTGTACATTTTATTTCGTGGCGACGCAGGTGGCGCTTCCTTGGTGGGATGACCCGTATGCAAAATAAATACCATATATCAAAATCATAATGTCATAACAATTTCATTGGAATTTGAGGTGTTCAAATCTAACGTAAGAATTTCCAATGACATTTTGAATTTTAATTTCGAATTTTGTCGGAGTGAACTTTGAAGGAATCAAGTCAAGAGTTTTTTTTTTTTTTTTTTTTTCCTCCTCAGGAATGTCCTCCGGAGTGGCGGATGTCGACAGCGCAGCGCCTGCTTATTTTTCAAGCGGCTTTTTGGGAGCTAACACGTGTTCCACTTGTTTGGTTACATTTGACTTTGCACAAGATAAGAACCAGATTGGCTCCGGTGGCCAAGAGGCGGCGACACGGACGTGGAGCGCGGCCGTGTGTTGTGTCTCGCGTTAGCCCTTGAGTGCTTTGTCACTCTGTCTGTTTTACTTCGTCCAAAACAGCCGCCCCGTGTTGTTTTAAGGGCCCTCATTTGAACCAGTGTAAGCACGCATGGAGAATGTTTCAACTTGTATAAACATTTTATTTATGCACTTTCTTTTCTCACACCTTACGCTCGCCCAAGGGTGCTGCCTGAGAGGGCCTGGAAGACAACAGGCTACCATTTCTATTTGGTGTTATATTGTTCTCGTGAATGCTATTTGTTGGATTTCTGTTCAGGAAACCTTTGGATGCAAAAGGTCGACACACTCCCGTTAAAATGCCAACTTTTTGTGGAAAAAAGTCGACCAAGATAACACACAAATCCATACTGTGTGTGCTTGAGCGTGAGGGAGAAAGAGACGTTTAAATTGTCCTATAGTGAGAGTGGCTTTCAATAACACTGAATACACATTTTAGGAAGAAAACCTTTTCGACAAACACTACTTCTGCCACTTTGTATTCACTGTGATGTCGATGACTACGGTATTTGCCGGTGTTCTGGTTGGCGTAAAGCATAAATGTCCCCTCACGCAGCAATTCCCAAGAAGTACTCATGCGCCGTGAGAGCACTAACGGTGTCCCGCGGGAGCTTAACAAAAACAACAAATATTTTTTAATAACAAAATATGTATCTTTGGACATCTTTCTATGCCATCAATTTATAGTGACAGAAAGAACAAAGAAATGATCTTCTATTAGATAGCAAAAAATATTAAATTGACATCTTACATACTCTGTTTGTTTGGTGGTGTGCTGTGTGACGCAGGATGGAAGGATGAATGAATAAAAAGAGTGAGAAAAACAAAGAAGGAACAAATGCAGAAATGTAGGTTTAAGCAAAGGAAGGGAGGAAGGATACTAGGAAATAAGGATGTTAGGAAGGAACGAAGGAAGGAAAAGATGCCACCCGCACATGCAGTACCGTTAGAGTGTGTGTGTGTGTGTGTGTGTGTGTGTGTGTGTGTGTGTGTGTGTGTGTGTGAGAGCACGCGCCTAATGAAGTGAGCAAATCCATCAATCACATCAATGGAAGCGTGTTGCTGACCTTCTTATTGGAAGTATTTGCGCTGAAGGATGCCCAGCGTGATCGAGTGTCATGACCAGCCAAGCACCATTGGCTGTCGTTCCAAAGTGAAAGTATGGCGGCCAGGGTTTCGCACCCAAACTCGACTGTTTGGCAGGGAGGGGCCAAATGAAGGAATTCAATCAATTCTCGCCGTGTCTGTTGGAGACTTGCCTGGTCTCCTCTTTCGGTGTTCCCCGGGTTGCTTCTTTGTTTCTCGGGCCTGCGCTGTCTCCCGTCCGCGTGCCGACCAGCTGCCGCGAGCTGAGCACAGTCGAGGAGGGCTCCTGAGCGTTGACCTCCTTGTCAAGGACGCAGATGGGAATTAGGAAAAGTGGACTTGTTTGGAACAATTATAGAAATTACTTTAATATCTTCAAAACAAAAAAGGGCCGGCTGGGGGTGGGGAGGATATATTTATTTGACATGTTGACTGTCAGATTGGATTTCCACTCGAGCTGGCGTGCGCGTGTGTGAGTGCGTGTGTGATGGATAAAGCTCACTTAAAGAGCATGATTTGTCCATGCTGCTAGCCAGGTGTGTTTTGTATCGCTCTAATCTGTCCGTTTGGTTGTGCGTTTTATTTTGGCGGTGGAGGGGCGGGCGGGAGAGGGGAGGGTCAAACATAAGCACCTGCTTGACTTCGAGAGGGGTGGGTCATGACCCCCCACCTCCAACCCTGAAATGGACACCGACTAATAGAGAGCCATCTGTTAAATTGTAATTGAACGGTACACAGCACTCTGAACTCTGCCTGTGTAAGCGTGCAGGATTTAGGCAGACGCTCCAATGACAAGTTAATTTCAGCAGCGACGAGCAGCGCCGAGTGTTTTGCGTTCTTGGCTTTTCCCCAAAAAAACGGGTCTTATTAATGATAATTGGTTAAGGAGAAGGGAAAAAAAGGTGACACATGTCTGACTTGTGTTTGTCTTTACATTTTTGATCATTTGAGGCACATTTTTCCCCCTCCACAAGGACAAATTAAAAGTGGTTACCCCTTGGAACAAAAGTCCTATTTCATTCTATACCCTGACATTTGTTACCGTTTTTCTGAAAACGTGGATCACTTATTATGTAAGCAATTCAGGTGTTGAGATATTATTATAAAATCGACATTTTCTAAAATTTGAAGTGAAACTTAAGCCGAAAGTCAAACAACAATTTTTATACTAAACTAAGTCATGTATCAAAATGCCTGTTTGTTTGGCGAACCCGCTCACTGGGTAGCTGTGGATTTTCAAAAGATTGGGTTATTTTTACCCAAGGTTGGGTTAATTATTTTGACCCAGCAGATTGGGTTGGAGATTGGATATGAGCCGGGCTGAAGAGCTGAAGCTGGTCCCCATTTCTGGTAGTCTGAACTCATCAGTATGTGTCATTTTTTTATTTTTTTTTACTTCTTGTTGGATCAAAATCTTGACCCAACAGGCTGGGTCAAATCCTCAATCCAAAGTGCTGGGTACGAATAATCCAGCATTGGCTCGGCCCTTCGATATTTCTCCCAATTTGGATTACTTTTGACCCAACAGTTTCAAGAGTCGAGTAATCTAACTTGATGTCCGTGTGTGTGTGTGTGTGTGTGTGTGTGTGTGTGTGTGTGTGTGTGTGTGTGTGTGTGTGTGTGCGTTTGAGAGAGAGAGAGAGAGACCTTGTGTGCAGAGGTCCTAATTCCCCAGTTAAAGACAGACAGCCGTCGAGCTGATTTCAAAGTCAAAGTCAGTCCAAAGTGGCGAAGGCCAAGCTCGGGATTGAGCTGGACCCTTCCCTCCCCCCCAAAAAACATCCCACCGCGAGTGGCCCCCGTAATTGATCAGTGGGACCCCCAGAGGGCACGACTCCTGTCAGATCAGCCTCAAAAAGGAGTGCAAGAGACACATCCTGCGGGGAATATTCACTAATTAGCAGCGTTTAAACATTTCCTGCTTGGAAGAACTTAAAGAGCGCGCCCACAATCACGTGAACAATAGCGAGGGAGGGGTTCATTTAGAAAATGAAGACCCCACCCCCCCACCCCCTGTTCTCCACGCTTTTGGACCCTAAGTACAGATCAGACTGTTGCCAACCTTTAACTGAACGTAGCAGCGACGCAGTCCAACTGAACCAGATGACCCTGAACGGACCTGCACGGCTCACAAAAAAGTTGATGGTGTGCTATCATTTGAGTAGGAAAGGGCATCAGATTCTGCGATTGGCTGGCAACCAGTTCAGGGTGTCCCTCGCCTACTGCCTGAAAAGGATACGCGGATTAGACAATGGATGGATGGGTATCAGATTTCCAAAATTGCTTTTGATCCGATTCACAAGAGACTGGCTCGATTCGATACGCAATACTTTGATAGCATTTTTCAATTCGGTTCAAGATTTCACACAGTATGAATTTGACTTTCATATGGAAGACTGTCAGAAGAAGCAATGCTACAAATATCAGAAACATTGGTAAAAATAGCAATTTTGACAGGAAGAATTGAACCCAGTTGCACAAATCATTTTTGCTTGATTGAACTTGACCCGATCATGCGGCGGTCTTTTGGCGACTGGAACTTTGCATCCAACGACATGGTGATGTCAATTTGAATTTGATGAATTGTTCAGCCATAGTTTAGAATATGCTATTTGAGTTGATAATTGCGTTTGGCTTGATCAGGGCGTGTCCAAAGGCTTTAGTGTGTTCACCGTGCCTGTATTGTGCCGGACGGTGCGGTGCCTGAGGGTGTTAACGCACAGCACAAGAAATTGTTTGCCAATCCGCTGGCTGTCAGAAGTGTTTTATGAAGCTACAAAAGAACCTGAACCGACTGGTTTGGGAGTTGAATTGCGCCTGATGGAACATGCGCATCTTCTCTTTGTGCTCAGGGCAGAGTGAATTGTCTTTGCCGAACAAACGTTTCTATGATTGAGCAGAAAGCTTGATCACATGTTCTCCCTCATATTGACTCTTTTCATCGTCATGAACGCGAGCATAAACTTAAATACAACCCAAAAAGCAAATAATGTCTTTTTCAATTACATCGTCTGTGGTCGCATTGTGTCGGCTCATCGGCGTTCAAATGGCATTTGTTTGCTGGGACATCCCACGTTGAGCCTTTTTTCATCAAATTTACTTTGTAATTGGAATCGACCGTGCACTGGATGGAGCAGGTACGGGGCGAGTGGCGCGTGACACACTCGTATCACCTGAGCAGCAGCTCGTCACCTGCGCTTTTACTCACTTTCAGATCCAACAGAAATGAAAATTGACATTGCAATCCATTTGAAACCTTAACTTCAGTCCCAGATGTCTAATCCTGTCTCAAAATTGTACTTTGAAACACTAACTTTTGCTTAAATACTTGAAACTGTTGAGCTAATTCCCGGTCGAAAATTGTTTTTTGGAAAAAAAAAAAA
Source organism: Hippocampus comes (assembly GCF_001891065.2). Taxonomy (NCBI): domain Eukaryota; kingdom Metazoa; phylum Chordata; class Actinopteri; order Syngnathiformes; family Syngnathidae; genus Hippocampus; species Hippocampus comes. Next base: position 1,944,894 of record NW_017805275.1, read on the forward strand.
AGCTTCAAATGAAGATGTTTTTTTTCCAGGCATATTCAACTGTATTTTCTACAGATATTCAAACCATTTCAGCTTTAAACCGTTCAGCTCAATCCTGTTTTTTCTAAATCAATTGACATTTCTGGACCGATTCAAACCATTCAGACTTTAAAATAATCAGCTCATTCCTGGTCATAACTTTTTATTCGAATTTCTAAATAAAAGCCCCAAATTAAGTTTTTAAACATTTTTTTAGAAAAGCTCATTGCTATTTTTTTCAAAATATAAAAATTAAAACCCCAAATTATTTTTTTTCATATTTACCTTTTATTTCTTGACCATTTTAAACCATTCCAACTTTCACCTGTTGGAATGACTCATTCCCAGTCCCAAATATTCTTAAAATTGGGTGCAGATTTTTGTTTTTTTCTTTTGCAAGATGACATTTTCATATCGTTTGTGGAACATTTTGTGTTAATCTTATGTTTGTTAGTTTGGAGGGGGCGGTCAAATGGCATTAAAAAAAAAAAACTTTTTAAAAAAGGAAAATATGCCGCAAGTATTGAAGTGTATAATTTGGTTCAAATCCAAATTCTAGTTTGGAGTTTTTGCAAATGAATTTTTAATATTGGGCTACCTCAATTAAGGGTTGACCATGTAAGTCAAACGTTATTGTCCATATTGTTTTCAGAAAAACAAGTAATGATATCGTTCTTGAGAAATGACACGATTGATTGGATATAATTCTAATTCATTTCCTGTTAGGTGCTTCATACAAACATTTTCACACAAGCCCTCTTGTTTGTGTACTGACATAAAAAAAAAAAAAAAAAAAAAGACTTTTTTGGGTGTTCCCACCTGGACGCAGGTAAGCACATTTAACAAGCCCTTCGCCGGTTTGTCTGCTCCACTTAACACCTGACATACCCCCTCCCCGCCGACCTTTCACCCCTGACCCGCGACTTGACAACCTGGGAGACGTCTCTCGGATACTTTCCTTTCTCTGACTCGCTACTCTTTTCTTCTCCAAGTGCCGCCGAGTGAAAGAAGCTGAAAGATATCCAGGTCTTTTTCCTAAAGCGGGGGGCGGTAGTAACGCAGGTGTTCATGCCTCGGCACCCTCTCAAGTTCAAACATCAGCGAGTCCTTAGCAACCAGCTAACAGTCAAACAATGTGTCAGTGGCCCCGCACACGCCCGCAGGCGACAACTGTTGTACTCGCACCCGAGAGAACTCTGCGCTTTGAAGGGGCTGAACGCCTCATATTCACATCCACCTGCCACTATGGGAATATACAATCCATGTCTCCAAAATCACTTATGTCAAAATCTGGCGTGAGAATGATGAAAAAAGAAAAGCCACCCTCAAATAAATGCTAGGCTATTGTTCACTCACATATTTTTAAAGACCACATTTGTTGCCAACCAAAAGAGCAGCGCCAAATCATGGAAGCCATGCATTTGGTCAAGGGGCCTTGAGTGGGGATTTACCCGTATTTGATCCATCTCTCGCTACCCCAACAATGTCGCCAGCCTCTTCAGATTATTTTGACAGATTTTTCAGAATATCGTGAGAGACTCGGACCTGACTTTCAGCAGTCACATCTAGTCACTCACCAAAACAGCCTTTTTTTACCAGCTGAAAAACAGTGAAAAAGGTTTTCACTGCCTGCCCACGTAAACATTCGCAGTTTAGTCGCTACTAGCCGGCAGCCACCGGATGAACGCAGCAATCCATCGTGTCTTTTGATCAGTCACATTTGCTAGTAGCAATGATACTAACACCGTATGTAGGATCATAACGTTAAAACTATTATCTTGACATCATGAGGTGGAATTTACTTCGCAGTTATAACCCGTTCAGAGGAACATAGACAAGTCAGCAATAACCAACATGGGGGAGACAGAACGAGAAGGCTGGCGTGTCGCTGTAAAGCTGTTACCGCGACACGTACACTGCGAAAACTATACCTACACATACTCTGTTGAAGTGTAAAATGCCGAAACTTGTCCGCCATCAAACCTGTTCGCCAAGTGTGGCCATTTTGACCTCTCATATTCACACACTGGGTGGGCTGAAATGTAAATTGATGCATTGCTGCCATCAACTGGCTGTTCTGCGTCAGTAAAGTTGTTTTCAGTTGTTGTTTCTGGTGGCATCTTTATGCTCCTTGTGTTGTGTCTTTTTAAACTTCCCTTGGGAGTCCCGCCGCAGTTCTGCGACATCTTCCTCGGTGTCCTCACAAAGCTACAACTACAAACAATAGCCAGGATATTACACCCAACCACCCTTCACGTCTATTCAGCGGCATATTTATGTAAACTGGCCATCCTGCACCAACCCCACCAAGGAGGCTCACGGCTTGTTTGAGAATCCATTCACACCTGAGCGTTAAATTACTGGCACTAATGTTACTTGTAATGCTTGGACCCATGCCTGATTTTTTTGAAACTGTAAAGAAAAAAAAAGAAAAAACGCAGAAGCTAAAGAACATCGGACACTCTTGTGAAGGAAGAAAAGTGAAGGGCGCATTGAGATGTCAAGTATGAAAAATTGAGCCTTTTAAGATGATAACGTTCAGTAGCAGAGGTTCATTTGCCACCTCGAGCACAAGCGACCTTGGATTTGTTTTGATCAGATTGTGTTTCTCTATAAGAAATATTGGAAGTTCCAATTCATTTGATTTTGGAATAATGAACAACAGATAGAATGGAAAATCCTCACGCTGATAAGCAGTCTTTTCACCTCTCTTGACATGTTATTGTTTGGCCACCTTTTTTATACGCTACTTCCTGGTATTATGCTCGATGTTAGCGGTTTTGCAAAAAGGTGGGGTCCCAGGACACCATTCACCCTCCCCTTCATGAAAAATGTTCACTAAGGCAGCAAAATGTGTGGCAATACACCAGAAACGTCAACCAGAAAAATCAATCCAATCTTCCAGGGATAGCGTCTGGTTTAAGAATAGAGATGGGAAAAAAATGCAAAAAGAGGATCTGTTTCAGCGTTTCTTTCTCAACAAGGCAAAATTCCCTCACGGATGTCTTGTCAGGATTGAAGGACGCCAAAAATGAGACGGGAGCGCAACTCTAAGCCCGCCACTAAATCCCACACATGGCCATGCAGCCAGAGGCAGACACCAGCGGGATATGCGATACCGCCATGGACTTCTTCTCAGGCTTGGAGCTCCACTGCAACATTGTACGTTGACTCATTACCTCCACCGGGGAGCTCCTGTTTTGGGGCTTTGTTTCTGTATTGCCTTGTTTATGTTGGTCGGACATTAAGACTGCTCTCATAATTTAGTGGAGCAGATAAGTGAAAGAGGTGTTCGAACGTGATACAAGTATAAAATCTTCAAATTTCACTCTTTAAAAAAAAAACAAAAAGGCCTCTGGCTGTGCGAAAGTCCAAGAACGTGACTCTCAAGCCCAAGACGTCCACCCCAAATTTTGGGAGTCAAAAAGCATTGTGTTTTTTTTCTTTTCTTTTCTTTTCTTTTTTTAAATTGAAGGAAATGTGCCAAAGTTTAATGTCAAGTTGGGTATTGTGGATATTTTGATAGCCAGAGCATGTCTGTATCCATTACAGTTCTCAAAATACAGAGTATAAGTACTTTTTACAGACTCTGGAAAGCAAAGCATTGGTTTATGAACTATAACTTTGAAAATCTTCATTTATGCACATATACATATACAAACACACACACACACACACACACACACACACACACACACACACACACACACACACACACACACACACACACACAAACACACACACACAAACACACACACATTCTATACAGTAGTCCCTCTTTAATGTGAGGGTTCTGGAACATAATGCAATGTGACGTGCCCAAAATTTGCGAATATTCAGAATGGTTTTTTTTTTTTTTTTTTTTGGAGGGGGGGCAAAATGATTGCCTTTCCATCATTGTGGCCTCTTAGTGCCAATAAGCAATGTTGGGAGAAAAGTAGTGCTTTGCCACCATCTTGTCAGGCCAATGAACGCCATTCAGGTGGGTTGAGGAGCTTCATTTAGACAAAGCAATGCTTTGCTCGCATTTTGTGGCACGTATAAGAAATGAGATGCTTTTGAGGGTGGTGTCCAATGAGTTGCAATTTTCACTCCTCTGTGAATAGTGGGAGGAAGACATCTTTCATGAGTATTTCTCCTCCTTTTTCAGATTCCACCGGATTTGTCACTGCTTCACAGGTGGAATACTTACTGATAAATTAGACCAGCCCCTCTGGTCCATAGAAGGTGTCCATCATTGTGGTCAAGTCATTTCGGAGGCGCTCACATGATAGCGACGAGAAGGGCCGTGGCCGCCTTTTCTTGTGGTGCTTTCTTTCGTCTCGAGCCTCTCCAGTGCGTGAATGGCGGGCAGGACGTGCCGGGATAACAATAGACGAGGGTTTGGGTGTTCCCCTGGCATCACCACATTCTCTTGACAGAGAGAGAGAGAGAAAACAGGCTTTTGTTTCATCCTCAAGTCTCATCAATTATTAAGCATGCTGCCAGTTATGTAGACACATTGGACAGAGGCTGCAATTGGATCAGCTCACAGGCACAGGTGGCAAAAGTACTCCGCTGGATTCTTTACCCTTTTTTTTGCTTTGTTTTGTTCAAACAAGACTTTATTCTTGTGAAAGTCTTACTTCTTTTCTTATCGTATTACAATACTTAACTTTGCTGCTGTGAATTGGGAATTTCTCCATTGCGAGACTAATAAAGGTTTTCTTATCTTATCTTAACGGTATTTATAGAGCACTTTAAAACAACCACCGCTGTCTACAAAGTGCTGTACATGGAGCAAACTCAATTCATACAACCGCAAAACCATAAAACAATACATTGATAATGAAGACAGTAGAAAGCACAAAAACAGTCAAACAAAAAATCAAGTCTCATGCTCAGACAAAAGCCCAAGAAGAAAAATGAGTTTTAAGAAGACTTTTAAAGATGGGCAGCGAGCAAGCTTGCCGAACATTCAGCGGGAACTCATTCCCAAGAAAGGCTCGATCCCCTCTGAGCCTTTTTACATATTTGATACACATTTATATATTTATTCTCCCAAAAATTGACCCTCGTGAATGTTTTTTTCTCTTCATACCCTAGTTTATTCTTGGGAAGGTATGATTTTAGTGTCAGAAAATATGCCAATTGTCTCATACAATTTCAACTATTCTTGTCATATTAGGCGCCATATTTTGGGAGAAAGGGCAGAACTTCATTTTTTCAAGTGCAGTCTATTGTGTTTGAAAAAAATTACGGAAAAATTCTTGTGGATTCTCTTGTAACATACAGACTTGTTTTATTTGAAATACATTTTTTCATCTTGTAACTAATGTTTAGTCATTTAAGAATGAGAAATATATGCTCCTAACTTTACGAATTTGTTCTTGGAACATTATCACTTGATTCTCTTGAAATACAATATCAGTTCTTTTTTTTTTTTTTTCTTGCAATGATCGGACTTTATTCGAATGACATTTTGATTTGTAATATTAAAAGTTTATCTTCACAGCATTCCAAACATTGTTACGGATATTACACGTTTTTTTTTTTTCCTACTTGTTTCACCACAATAAGAGGACAGTGCAGATTTATGCTTCCCTTCGTTTTTTTTTTTTTTTTTATCTTTTACTTTATTTGGATATTCAATTAGATTATATGGATAACGATGACTGCCCATTGGGTGCATGGTATTGGTTGAAACTAAAAAAAGCAAGTAGAGTTTTTGTACATGTCAGCGAGCCCCACTTGAGTTTCGGGATTAGTCACTAAATCCTGCTGATATTAATGACTCCTGTTATAATGAACATTACAAGTCATCTAATCCCCTGTTGCATGATTTAATGGGCACATGCATCATGGAGGAAAACAGAAGCTGCGAAGCTGTCAGAAGTCCTGTAAGTGCTTCTTTGGGGCTGTCAAAGAAGACAAAAAGGAGGGAAAATTTGGAGGCGCGATCGCGTTTCACCTGACATTCTCCCTTGAAACACCTGAGACCTGACTTTTGACGATGGGGGATTACCTGTTATGGAGTTTGAAGAGGTTTGCCATTGTCCCAGGTGGGGAATATGAATAAGCAAAGAGGAGGCCTCGCTCAGTTCATCAAAATAGATGAATTAGTAACCAGCCACTGATGACACTCATCACGTGAGCCACCGCTCCGCTATCTAATTTATGAATAAGTGATTTGTTTGTCCAAATTCGACTCAATAATTCACATCTTAATCGGCTAACCTTAATTGGCGCAGACATCAAAGATTCAAGGTTCCACCTAAGTGGCGCACATCAGGTGCCACTTATAATGATGACCGATGGCCGTTTGCGGGCTTGGGTGTCACATGCTGCGCCTTTGTGCCATTCACACTTGCCTCTTGTCCGTGCGCGGATTAGGTTTTGCCTCGTCCGAGCGCTACATCGTTTCTCTTTTTCGTACGTCAGCCACGGTGAATTATTGAGGTGAACCGCAGTTGGCCCAAGTGGCGTACGCGCTTCCTGAGAATCGGGCCCAATGAACGCCAGGTTTTGTTTGATTTTTGAGGCTGATTTATACAGCGCATTTTCAGTTCCAAGTTGTAGCACTTTGAGGGCAGTTTAGAACAATGTTGCCGTGGCAGCATTTTGTGGTATTTTGGTGCCAAGGACATGTTGAAGTGAGTTGAGGAGATTCATTTAGACAAAGAGCGCTTTTCTGCCATCTCGTGACATCTTGATGCCAAGAAACTACATTTAAGGGAATTGCGGAGCTTAAGTAGTGCTTTGCCGCTATCTTGTGTCATCTTGATGTTAAGGAAATGCTTTGTGCTTTTAAGTGAGCGGAGAAGGTCCAATTGAACAAAAGTACTGCTTTGCCGCCATCTTTTGCTATCTTGGTGCCAAGCAAATATGTTGCAGTGAGTTGAGGAGCTTCATTCAGACAAAAGCAGTGGTTTGCCACCATCTCGTGGCATCTTGGTGCCAAGGAACTACATTTAAGGGACTTGAGGAGCTGGAGTTGGGACTACAGTAGCGCTTTGGTGAAATCGTGTGGCATCTTTGTGCCAAGGGAAAAAGGTTGAAGTGAGTTGAGGAGCTTCATTTTTATGAACTCAGTGCTGTGACACCATCTTGTTTGATCTTGGTGTCAACAAATGACATTTAAGTGAGTTGAGGAGCTTCATTTGGAGAAAAAAACTGTGCTTTGTCACCATCTTGTGGCATCGAGGTGCCAAGGAACCACATTTGAGTGAGTTGAGGAGCTTCAATCGGACAAAAGTCGTGCTTTTCCACCATTTTTTGTGGCATCCATTAGCAATTATAAACTTTATTTCAGAGGAAAGTGTTTTCCAATCACAGTCTGCAAAAAGATTGTTCTGAGTGACTGCGTGAGGTGTGTTTAATGATTTTTTTTTCTTTTTCGGAAAACAGTCAGGGTTAGCAATTGTGCATGTTAAACCTATTCAATATTTACGATGGCAAATTCTTATGTGTGTGTGTGGTCAACTCAACAACATTATGGGACAAGGCCCAAACTTTATGATTATGGCTTGAAATGGAGTGACTTGAATCCGGGTGGTCCACATTTTCATGGCAAAAAAAAAAGTTTGTCGGATTCGTCGGGCCGGGTCGGAATTCTTGTCGATACTATGGTACAAGGTTCTGTGCAAAATTTCATTCCGATCTGATGATATTTTCCCGTCCCGCAAAGCGGCCAAAGTTTCCACCATAACAACTGGTCTCACTAGGGTGAACATGTGTATTTTAACCGTGTATTTTGCCATGCGTGACACTGGCTGGGCTGAATGTTGCCCGAACGATCACCTCCTGACTAACTAACCATTCCATCGCTGCTCTCAGCAGCCGGAGACAAACTCAAACGCACGCCTAACACACAACGGTCACCTACTGGCGAGCTAATATCTTTCAATTGAAGTCGAGAATCGCCGGAATTCTTACTGGACGCTGAGCTGAGGAC
>NW_017805275.1:1953775-1968881 GCF_001891065.2 Hippocampus comes
TATATATATATATATATAAAGTAAATCTCCACAAGTGACCACTGGGATTGCGCTAATGATATTTCTGCATGTGCTGACAAATGAGCATGGGGGAAAAAAAAAAGACCATTTGTCAAATGTAGTGGGAAGTCCAGCATGAAGAAGTGAATGAGAAGCAACTTTGGATAGCGGTTTTGGTGTGAAAAAGGATTTTGAGGTGGGCTGCGATACATGGGAGGGTTCTGCAAATACACTCCTGTGTGACCTCACAGGGGGTCACACATCTGCCTCTTGTGGTGTAATCCGGAGGACACAGGAGCAGACCTGCAAAAGACATCACTTCCTTGGTGGAGGCCAAGAGATGAGATAATTCACAAAATGAGGAGTTTGCTGGCTGACGACATAAACCACATGATAATATTTAAATAATATAATGGCCACCTTTGTAGCGTTGCTGGTCAAAATGACCCATGTTAAAGTTTCCCATTCCCCCAAAATTTGATGAAACTTAATTTTTGTTTTTATTTTTATTATATATTTTAAAATATATTTGGGAATTTGCAAATACCTACACATGGCATATTCATTCTACTGTTGTATTAAATTGATCCATATTAGAGATAAAAATGTGTCTATATTTTAAAAATTGTAAATTATTTTGCATTCTTTAAATGACATTTAATTTTTAGGATCTATGTAGGTACTTGCAAATAAAAAAAATAAATAAAAAGAAAATTTTAATATACCACACATAGACGAAAACAAAATATATATGACTAGCAACTTAACTGGCAAATGAATATACCATGTATGGGTGCTTGCACTGTTTTGTTGAATTCATCATAAAAAGGAAAAAAAGTGAGGCCTGCAGTTTGTTAGTCAGATAGAAGTCCACACTGCCATTGCTGATACATGAAATCACCCTCACCAGCACTGATAGCTCAAATTTCGTCCGGGAAAGCCAGTCCATCTTACGTGAGCAATATTTGATATCGTCACGTGACAGTGATATCCACCACGTTCTGAAAAATCCAACACCTCAGGAATTAGTCAACAACCGAGCGCAGGCCGTCCTTCAACTAAAAAGATGGAGCAACCACCGAGCAGAGATGGGTGTCACTACTTAGAAGTTCGATATTCCCACAAAGAAAAAAAAAAGTTAATAAGCATGGCCATATTGCATAGAGGAGACATTACTCGACGCATCTTCTCTTGACGTCTCCTAATAAAAAGATGAGATGACAAGCGCTCGGTGCATTCATTAGACACACATTTGTGTAAAGTTGATGTTTTAGAGGAGACTTTCGACAACAAAGACTGGAAGGGTCGTGGCACTTAAACTCACTGAAAAGTCTCAGTGTGGACCCAGATGTTCAATTGCGGCATTTCTCAAAGAAGGGGAAAGTATGTTGCCTAAATAAGAAAAGAAAAAAAAAAAGAACATTTACGTAACTTGAACATGTACATGGGCTGCACGTGATTAAAATGTGGTAAACCAGTGCAATTTTCCCATGTGTGCCTCAAAAATAAATAAATGGTTTGTGTTAATTGAACACATTTTAATCACGTGCAATGGAAAATCAAGTCCTTTTTTTTTCAGTGTCAAAATTAGGAAGACGAAACCCACAGTTCTCCTTGAAATAACTTGAAACTGACATGCCTGCATTATATGCCAAAATGCATTTGGACAAGCCACAAAGCTTCTGAGGGCATGTTGTTTGGACAAATAACAAAACTGGAGTCACAAGCAGCTTCATGTTTACAGATGTTAAAAAAAAAAAAAAGCAAAGAACACCGTACCTGAAAGAGGCTCGGTTATGTTTTGGGGCTGCTTTGCTACTCTGGTACAAGGTGTCTCGAATTTGTGCTGGAGCGAAATGTTGCCTGGTGTCAGAAAGCTGACATAGCTCTAAATCACCAAAGGCTGTCCAAAGAACAAAATATCACGACTATTCTGAAGAGCCCAGATAGGAGAAGCTGAAACACAAAGTTGGGAGTAGAAATCCTTTAAACCTGATAAAACTTTTGAGTTTACTGCTCACGAGTAGGTCAACCGGTGCACAAGGGACTTAAAGTTTGATTGCGGTGATTGCCTCAAAAATGTTGTGCAACGAAATGAGCGACAAGCGCACCATCGTTTTTGTCCAGGTCAGTTTCATCAGTTGTTTTTTTTTTTTTTTTTTTTTTATTATGTTGTTGTTGGACAGCAGTTCAAAAGTAATGCTTGATTTATGTCACTGTTTTCTGTCTTTAACAGAAGCGTAACAACAATTTTTCCTACATGCATAGATATTTAAATGGTTACCATTTTAGTGAAAACAGGACTCGTCATCTTTTCCGAAACCTGAAAACCACGTCAAATGTGGTGACGTAAAGTTGGATTCTTTTAAATTGACGAAATTGGCAAATGTCTCGACCTTTCATCAGTCCTGCATGTCAGAAATGTATCAGGCTGATATCATGTTGTCTGATCTCAAAGCCGGCGTTGAGAACAACAACAGCCCATTGACGAGGGGCTTAGTTATCGCCTCGGGTGCCGCTGAGACTATGAAACGTGATCTTGCCAGGACAGTTTACGTAACAGAACCGCGCCGATTGGGTAGACGCCGACATACAGCGGTTCCTGAGTCCGAGACACCGTTTGGGCAACTCCAAATCATTACGACGACAAAGCGAGTTGAAAGGAGAGCTTGCGGCAGAAAAGTCGAGCCAGTCGCATTTGCACCGCGGCCCTGCAACTGGTACGTTCCTATCTCACTAAACAGCCTCCCAGCAGGGAGGAATCAGGCTGTCAGGGGGAATTGAGCTCGAGATGAAGGACCGTGACACCAATCAACTTGGCTCTCTGCTGGACCAGCCAACAACAATATGAAGTCAAATATGTTTCTGGCATGGTGAGCTCAAAATTTGAATCAAGGATCTTTTCTTGAAATGTATCAAGACAGTGCCTGGGTCATTTCCTGGTGTAAACAAGATCTCGTCACACCGGAGTGCCAGAACAGAAATGGAGTGTTGGAAGAAGTGGCAACTTCATAGTGAGCAGGGAGAAAGCATCCATATAATGCGAGGTGACGTTCGAAATTCTTTCGAGGGTCAACACAATGCGCCCAGTGTGGAACAGCCGTACGGTGCGGCGTGAGTATCCATCAGGACGTCTCAAACCCCGCTGCTCTCAATTTTGGGACGCGCGCCAGTTAATCAGAACCAGTCTGGTCCGAGGGCTCGGGGGTCAGCAGCCGTGGAGAGGAAATTATTGATGGAAATAAAGGTGCACAATGGCCCCACAAGCTCAGCACTCCACAAATGCTGGATGCAGAGTTGCTCAACCGTTTGCACAAGGCCAACTTGTTCACATTTGATTTAAGTGCTGCTTTTGTCATGACCCGAGCCAAGTGCTCTTGCTTTTATTGGCTCTTTGGTCTATTTCCTTTGCTTGACCGGTATTAAAAGACAACAAAACTTTCCAGTGGATGAAAAAAAGGCCTCTGATTTAACTCACTGGAGTTACCCAACCTTTTTTTGGAATAACACACATTAAGTTGCGCCTCACGGCGATACGTCAAGTCATGAAGCCATTGCGAAGCTCGATGACATTTCATGCAAGCGAGGCAACGGCCGGGCGGCATCCTTTGGGGAGAGAAGTGGCTGCGGGAAAAGAATCAGAATAGAAGTCAGGTCAGGTTGCACTGTGTCGGTTGTTGGGGGAAGTGTCCGCTGATTGCGACGCTGTTCTGTCGATGCTGGCGCGCAGCGACGTGAGAGGCAGCTTAATTACTACACTGAAGAGGCGAGCGTGCGATGCTTTACACCGCCATTGTGGCTTAGGGGCTCGGGTTTCATGGGCTTTGCGTATTTTCTGAACATGGCACAGTGCGATACCCAACGGACCAGTGAGGGCACAGAAACAAATGATGGCTTGTTGACTGAAAGCATACTTTGACAAGTCCATTTTCTATGTCCTCATTTAGCATAGACAGGTGACCTATTGCAAGGTGTGATGCAGGTTTAACAAGTCATGCTTTCAAAACGGCAACACTTTTTCAGCAGTAGCATGAGCTGTTTTTGGTGCGTGCAGTCAGCGAGCCCTACGCCTTTTCCCCTGATCACATGACAACATAAGATGAATGAAAAGTGCATACGAAGAGTGGCTGTTGGGGGAGGCAATGCGATGTCACAATTACGAGAGCGTTGGACAAATTCAAGGTAGCATTCATATATTGCTTCAATGCTGTCTTGAAAGAAACATCTGCAAATAGCGTCGGCGCCCCACCGCACGAACTACGTTGACTTCAATTGAATCGCACCGCCAGAAATGCTCGCAACGGATTTGGTGCGCACGTAGCGTGAGACATGAGAGGCCAGCACTGAAGCAGGAATTTAGGAGTGATCATTCTTGTCCACCTTAAAAGGAGAAAAAAAAAGATCTGACAACCATCACAATCAACACGGTTCTTTCTTTGACATGAAATGCATACAATTAAGGTTTAAATTGTGGTTTGGAGAGGTTTTCATTGGAACGGTTTTAACACTTACCTCATAATACTGCCCGATTTTTTTTCGGGTTTCAGACAGCCACTACGGGAGGGACGACTTTGTTGTCATCCCAAACATCTCAAGTCATATGCAGAGGCTGTTGACCGTAAGTGCTATTCATTCATCAACCCCCCGAAAATAGCGCCCATCCATGCCAGAAAGACCTTCAGTTTTCTGTCCCCGAGTCTCCCTTTTGGGAATCTGCCTGTTTTTCCTGGCAGGGTCCTCCCACCAGACCAAGCGCACTATAAATACGACCCTTCTGAATGCCCACATCCTTGCCGCGAAAATAAATCACGGGCTTCTCGGCTGCAGCAGACAGGCAGCACCTAGCAAACGGGACGAGGCGAGATGCCCATTGACTGGTCCAACAGGAACTGGGGAACACCCACCGAGGCTCCCTGCGAACACGACTGCTGCTGGCTCACATCACGACGTTCTCGACAGGCTCGAACATCCAAAAGGGCCAGTCACTCGCCTGGCTCACGGCGACAGAAAAGATGACTGCGGCTCATCAGAGGGGTTGACATATGTCCTACTTACTCCTTCACGGCTATGGCACAGGTGCAGAACGGAAAGAAGGGTGAGTGGGTAATCACCAGGGTGTTGGCCCATAACTGCCCACAAGAAAGATGCACAGCCCGCAACCATGGGCCTCTCACCAGGTTACTTACCGTATTTTGTTTTACTCAGGGACCGTCATTGCAAAGTCCCGGCAAGGAGACGCAAAGACTGAAAGGTATGAGGATAAGCAGACCGTATAGGCAGAAAGGTCAGAGAGCAGGAAGAGTGGCGATGACGTGTTTTGGTTTCACAGTGAAAGCCGTCATATTCCGATACTCCAGAGAACTAAGCAAAACATGAAAGCAACAGTATATATCCAAAAATAAAAACTTTGAAAGAAATGAATTGTGAGTAAAATTGCTTGTAATAAGGCGTAATTTCAGGTATACATATTTGGATAATAATACCGTGGTACCTTGACGTACAACCAATTCATCGGCTGGCCGATTCAATCAGTCAATATTAGCTCTTTTAAAATTGGATCATTTTTCTTTCTTCTGTAAAGTTGTAATTCTGTAATATTGTAAATGTCAGTCAAATGTTCTGCCTGTAATTCACATACCGGTACTTACTGTTGTAAGGAACCAAAAAAGAAATTAGTTCATCCATTATGCTTTGATTAATTACTAGGCCGATTGATCGTTTTTCAGAATTTTATCAAAATATTGGAATAGTCCTAAAAAAAAAATCCCAAATTGTTTTTTGGGTGAGTTTTCACGTTATAATTATTTGGTCTTTTTTTTTTATTTATTTATTTTTGCTTTATGTTGAGCGAGCGCCAGATAACTCAAGTAAAAAAGGAAGAGCCACAGCCACTGATGCACTTTCAACTATTTATTGAAAGAAACGCTGGAACTGAGACAAAATGAGATCGCTACCAAAGAGCATGCATGGAGAAGACGCCGACACTGAACATTAGGCGGACAAATTCATGTCCTGAAGTTCAGAAGAAGACGAACCAGCCATGTTCCTGATGCCACGCCCCTTAAAGGCACACATACAACACTACAGGTCCAGCTGTTGTCACTCGGTTTGTCCCAAAGTACATTACACTTCATAAAACCATTTTTTAAATTGTGTTTTTATAACAAAGCACTATTTTTCAATATTTAAAACATTTTAATAATGCAGTAGTTAGTTTCTCAGAAAATAGTATTTCAGTTCATTTTGATAGGGAATAGTGAATATATGTAATTGAAAAAAAATTGAATTAAAGCTGGACTATGTAGTCTTGAAGCTGCAAGCAAGACCGTAGCTTCACGTCACTCCTCTCTGCCCTTAAAATCTCTGCCAAAAGAAATGCCCCCATCTCATTAACGTGCTCGGACGGCAAGAGGCAAAGCAGCCATGGTAAGCATGACATATTCATTTTGAAGTATTGCCAAAAACGAAATGTTACCGGTTGGTAACATTATCCGATGACATGTAGATAATTGATGAATGAATTCATTTTGGAAGCATTAGCTTTACTTTCACCTGTTGTCTGGCACCTTTCTAAACACATTTTGCTACATGTTCACTTCATGAATATTTATTTAAAGCACCATGTCAATTGCTATCCAGGTTTTAACTTTTACACCAGGAATGCTAACCATTCGTGGAACTTTGTTCATTTGCAAAAATGCCTCACAAAGGTGCTGAACAAACAGGAAGAAAGGCTGAGTTTTGAGCCATCCACCCTTGACGTGTCCCAGTGTAGCAAAGCCTCATCCTTTCTCCAGCATTATTCTTGTGCTGGTATTCTTTGCTTCCGTCTGTAGGGACGCGACAATATAGTGCGGGTCTGAGCATGGAGAGGGACTGCGGTTGTTTTCTTTGAAAAAACACCTGTCCAAACAGCCGCAAAGCCAAGGGCAACTCTCTCCTGTCAACACTGGTGACAGCTCTCGAGAAAAAAAAACAAAAAAAAAAAAAACCCAGCCAAGACAATTCCTAAGACGTCCACTCGAGCGAAACAATGCACGTGGGGCTGGTGCGACCCCAGCCGGGCCGACCATTTCTGCCCCGTTTGTAGTCTTCATTGGAGCCGACACCTGGTTGGAGAGATACTGCCTTTTGTTTTGTTTATCCGTGCAGTTTCAAAGGCACTTAATCCACTACTGGTTTCAGTGACACTGACGGGACAAAAAAAAAAGAAAGAAAAAAAATGGTGTCGGAACCAGGCCCCTCTAATAACAAAAGGCTCAGGACTACTGAATTTGGTAATTAATTAATAGCGCTTATAAGCTTTTATAGGGTGTTTGTATCATCTGTCTGGAGTAGATTTCGAGGCTATTTTAGTGAAGATTCACAGAACAAAGACCAGGCGGATCATTATTAGCCAGCAGTGACTTGGCGAGCGCTGTATAGGGAGGGAGTGGGGGTGGTCATGTTTCAGTCCTTAGTCTTAAATTTCAGCAGTTTTTCTCGAGCACACGGCATCATTGTCAGTTCACGGTGAGCATTGATTCGATGAGTGAAAGACTGCAAGATCTAAACTCATTGAAACCATATTCACTGACCAATTGTCATTTTCAACGTGAAACTTTTATTTAAAAACAAAAAGCAGCTAAATAATCATCAGTTTGAACTGCAAATATGCGAGTCATCATTTTACTTACATCGCATCGGGGGAATCTAGATGTGCACATTTAATTTCATGACGGGTATGGTCCAGCTTTTGATGGATGATTTGCTTCAATGTCTTCATTTACACATAGAAACAAACTACTAAAGTGTCACTCTTCATGAACAATACATACATGTAAACATCTTTTCTCAGGCTTTATCAAGACCGTGTCATCATTGAATTTTGGGGGAAGTGCACAGAGAGAAACATGGCGAGAGGGAATACTTTCAATAGCTGAAACTCATTTAACTAGAATCCAAGAAATACACCATTTAAAAGTCTCTTGTTTGCAAATTGTGCTCATAAGTGTGCTGCAGAAAAAAAAACAAAACAAAGCGCTAACTAATTTTAGCACCGCATTCAGAAATGTCTGAAAACTGTGGCGAGACCTCGTTCGTTTTCACCTCAATCTTCAAACCGAGAATGCACTCCTGCTGTCGGCTGCGAGGCAGCGACGGATGCCGAAGCCCATTTACTTACGTTCTGATTGGTGGACGATGAATCACAGACATTAAATGGGGGCAGAATGGTGGTTCTTCGCTAAATGAACGCCCTCGGTTCTTCATCTCAACCATACGGACGACAGACGAGTACGGACGACGCAGTTTGGACACGTCAGCCCGGGAGGAAAATACTGACTGACTGACTGACTGACAAGATGGCATCGTGGTGGCTTTGCGTGGACTCACTGCACCGCACACATGGAGCTGCGAGGGGTGTTGACCGTCCGGGCCACCATATCTTGACTGTAGTTTACGATGTCCGCCTTGACCACACGCTGCAAGAAACAGCATTGTTTGTTCAGAATCATGACTACATTCCAGATCAACATGCTCGAGGTCAAAATCCACAATATAGAGAGACCATATACTTTGTATTTTATGTGTTACCACAGTTGAAACCGCAGCTGTGATTTACGCAACAGACATACAGTACATGCCACCAAAAATTCCACAGTGGGGATCACTGTGAAAATGACTGACTGTACTTTTTGTTCTTACCTACAGTACAGTGCATCCACAAAGTGTTCACCGCTTTTCACCTTTTCCACATTCAGTTATGCACAACTTTTTCGAACAAAAAATCAAATTGACTAAGAATAAAAACACGAAGAAATCATACACAAGTGTTCACAGCCTTTCCGACAAAGCTCAAAATTTAGCTCAGGGATCCTTGAGACGTTCCTACAGTTTAATTGGAGTCCACATGACGTAAGTTTAGTTGATTGGACATGATTTGGAAAGGCACACACCTGTCTATATAAGGTGTCACAGGTGTCAGTGCATGTCAAGGCACAACCCAAGCATCAAGTCAAAGGAATTGTCTGTTGACCTGCAAGACAGGATTGTCTCGAGGCAATAATGTGGGGAAGGATACAGAAAAAACATTCTGCTGCTTTGAAGGTTCCAGTGACCACAGTGGCCCAGACCGAGCCCAGACTTGAATGCGCGAAACCATCTCTGGAGGGATCTTAAAATGGCGCCGACACTCCCCGTCCAGCCTGATGGGAGTTTGAGAGGTGCTGCAAAGAGGAATGGTTGAAACTCCCCAACGAAAGGTGCGCCAACCTTCTGGCATCATACACCAAAAGACTTGAGGCTCCAATTACTGCTAAAGGTTTTTCACATTGTCGTTAGGGGTGTTTTGTGAAGAAAAAAAAGATTTGATTCCATTTTGGAATGAGGCTATATCAACAAAATGTGGAAAAAGTGAGATGCTGTGAATAGTTCAGCACAACATTTTGTTGAGACTAAAAGGACTACGAAATGACACAGTTCTAAAAGTCCAAGAGCTATTTCACAGCTAAATACTACAACAGGGAAACGACTTAATTCTCTAGTGAGACTCATCGATAGTATGCTACTGGGGAAACATACTTTCAACTATTGAACCAGACATATTTTGCTTTGCTGACGGTTCTCTTGTCTAATCGGGCCTTCATCCTGCGGGTAGTTGACCAGCTCGGCCTTCACTATCCTCTGAGCAGGTACGACACATGCCAGGCAGCAGAGAGAGATTGAGGACAAAAAAAGAAAATGAGCAAAGGAGAGAAAAATAGTCACGTGAGAATGGAGAGTGAGGGCACGTAGATCATGGACATGTGGGATGATAGGAATGGAATTGTTGCGCGACAGATACAGGACACAGATGACGTCAGTGTTAAGCGGAAAACAGCGGCTATGTCCTATTAGCAGGCGAGCAGACGTTTGGCTGGCTAATGAATGAGCTGCTGAGGCCTGGTGTCGAGGCCAGTGATGGATCTGAGGGCTCGCTATCTGATCCCAAAGACAGAGAAGCAAGAAGGAAGGGGCAGCCGGGCAGATATAATTCTGTCATGGGTCGTGACCCTTGTGTTCAGCTTGCTATAGCTGACAGCTGATAATGAGGCTTGACTGAGCCCATGACTCCACCTCTAAACAAGCACAGAGAGCAGACATCCCATCCATTGATCCATTCTCTGAAATGCTTATCAAAATAAATAAACACGTAAATAAATCATTAAGGCATCATTACTGAAGAATTAGCTCTAAACAGGAAGTGTCCAATGTCATCGCAAGAGTACCATAAACTGACTCACATTCTCCCAGCCAAACGCAGGGCACACAGACATACAACCCTCCGCGCTCACACTCACACCCAGGGACGATTTGGAATGTTCAATCAGCCTGCCGTGCATATTTTTGGAATGTGAGAGGACAACGGAGTACTCGAAGAAAACCCACGCAGGCCCGGGGAGAACATGCAAACTCCACACAGGAAAGCCGGGGCCGGAATCCAACCACCGACCTCTGCGCTGTGAGGCAGACGTGCTAACCAGTCGACCACCGTGACCCGCTGCAGCGTGGTGAAATATAATCTAGCCACTGGAGAATTGAACCAGATTCATTTTTTTTTGGGCTCAAACATGTTGAGATGTGTAGGTATAAAACAAAAATGCTAGAGGGAGTAAGCAGCGTCCATTTTTCCAGGTTGTACGAGTGGTATTTGAGGGACATTCTGTAACAGCTTTCATCAATTGCTTTTGGAAGAGTTGTTCCCAACCCTCTGCTCTGTGGTGTATCAAATTCACAAGACATTGATTTTCACTTAAAAGGGATTTTAAAACAAATACGTGTTCCACAATTAAAACGACAAGACCACCACCGTGTATCACTTCGTTTTCTTCACACAGCCTCTCTCTCTGCTTGATAAACATGGATTAAAGCACTTTGGTCCTGTGACAGCGGGGAGGAAGAACAAAGTAGATGGACGGCTCCATTAGTCAGTAGGCAGCGGTAGTGGCAGCGGTGATGATGGGCTTGAGAACCCGGTCAGTGCTCTCCTTACATGCTCTCCTCCTCTCCCAGGGCCGTGACCTCTCTGCAGGCCCCAGCTCATCAAGCACTACCCAGCCAGGGTGGCTCCAACCGCTCGTATCGGAGCGAGGATTAATGCTTCTGGGGGAGGTGACCCTGTAAATCCGAAGGCTGCCACATTCGGGCAACCCGTCCTCGCTGGCAGGCCGAAGCCTCTTTTAGGCCAACACAGCACGTTGTGGAGATAAACGAAATAAATCAGCCAGCTAAAGTAACCTTCTCACCCCCGCAAATGCATACCTTTAACCTCTGACTTCACGCATTAATGTGGCCAATGTGGGTCTTCTTTACAGACGGGCAGCTTCACTGGCAGGTAGAGCGTCACTTGAGGCAGACGCAACAAACCAGTGTTTATGCAACAAAAGGTCATTTACAGTGTGTGGTGACCTCTGCTGACCTAACACACTCCCAGTGACCTCCATTAGAAGCAGCATAATGTTACATACTCTGTGTGACTGATCATTTTTCTCAGGTCAATGAATCCATGAAGACGAAGAAAAAGTAACGTCCAAGACTTGTTAGGAGAGACCTTTTGTTGTAATCTGAGACTTGAATGACTCACCTGGGACTGTTCTATCTCAGCTTTGTTCAACTTTACGCCGAGAATCTCAGCCGCAACCCTCTGGAAACAAAGATACACCTGAAGACAGTAACACAACGTGAAACATTAACCCTACCCGATGTGATCAAAATCATGCTTTTGTTAGCGTCTGACGCTCACCGAGTCCCCGGTCTTGGCGGACACGAACTGACTGATGAGGCCGTTCTCTTGGCAAAAGCGCTGGTGCTTGTCGGACTTCACCGTCCTCATGTGCTCCAGGTCGACTGGGGACGAAACACAAGCGTGACAAACGAGGAGACTCGCGTTTCGCACTTCAGGTAAACTGTCACGTATATCCCAACATAAACAGAAGACATAACTGTTTACATAAACCACAGTCACAAAGAGACTGACAACAAAATATAACTCGATAGTTATGTTGCCATCAAAACTGGCGGCAGGTACCGCCAGTTTTGATGTTGCTCATGACCTAAGTAATCGGGTCTTTTGTAACAATCACAACACAGAGAAGAAAAAGGATCACTCTTTTTACTTAAAAAAAAGAGGGATCAGCAAAAAAAAAAAAAAAAACAACAATGAACGACTTTATATTAAACATTCTTTCGTTGTCCTTTCTCAATCACATTGCTTAGCGGTGTGGAATTGATTGAATCATCATCAAAAGCTTTGAAAACATGAACAAATTCAATTTTGACCTAAGTAGAAACTTTTGTTTCTACTGAAATTGAAATATCGGCTCATCTTTTATTTGATTTCATATTTTTATACATGACTGCAGAGGAGTGGTGTCTGACAAGTCATGAACCTCGGCGCATGTCACTACCATCCATACAGTAGTCAGATAAAGCCAACTTAACCACTCGGTGGACATGTGACTTATTTCCCTTCAAGATGATCAATTCAGTAACCCGAAACCTGGCATGCAAACCCATTGGGACACATACCACCAGTCAAGTACACTTCCACCCTGAAGCCAAGAACCTTTATTTGACCTGACGCAGACAAATCAGTAGCAGAGATGGTCAGGAACAATAAGTGGACAAGGACTCCAGGCTAAAGTCACAGCAAGAGCGCTAAAGCATAAGAGCTTTGATTTATGAGGGAAGAAGGTGGGCACAATAGTCCAAGAAATGGGGACTGTCACCTGATTTGCGCAGGCTACAATGACAACACCTTCCTTTTTAGCTTTTGTCTTGGCGCTAGCTGAGCATTTGACTCCGTCGGAGTGATCCCGACTGCTCTCGTTCTCCCTTTTCCTCCATGTGGGGTCATGCTGGGGTCGACGGGGAAGGTCACCCGGGGGTCTCGCTGCTGAAAAGCAATAGCCTGACTCTTTATTTCTGTCTTTGTGCATGTTGGCGGCCACACCCGGTATCTGGTGCCTATGCGGGTCTATGGCACCCGGAGGAAGTCAGGCTACTGTACGGTGTTGCGTTTCTCTCGACCCCCGTCTGAGAGTTTTCTTCTTTGTGTGATGTTGTCAAAGATTTACTGTGTTCTCATGCCCTGAGAGCGTGTGCGAGAGAGAGAGTTGCACCCAGAAGGACAGATATATAGTCTGGGAGAACATAAATACTGCATTTATTGAGCAATATTAATATCTCAGCAAGTCACATGACCCCAAAAATGCCAGCAGGCAAGCCATAGAAACTAAACAAATACTTTTAAAGGGGGGGGGGGGGTCATTTTCCAGTAGAAGCCGATTATCATGGTCATAAGAGACACATAAACAGAAACCTTTCAGGGCAAGGGCAGACTGTCATGTCACAGCCCGGGAGTAAACACAGCTATCTCCCAGGCGTCAGCAGGTTATTAATTCCCATCATTAACATGCAAAGGTACCTCCATGCTACTAGGAGTAAACACTCCTAATCCTTTGGATCCTGCACACTTGGGAGAGGTCAGTCATGTGTCAGTGTCACATTGGGCAACATTAACATCAACAATGGCTCCAGAGTGGAGATGCACATTCACTGGATGTAAAAAAGATGTGGGGTGTTGCAAATACTTGCTTGACTTCTGAGAGCTGAGAGTGAAAACAAGACTGTAACACAAAAGCTGACATTAGCTGGCCGCGACTACCAGTCCCTACGCCTGAGATTGCGGTTGTAATTTCCAAATTGCACAACATCATCATGAGGTGTTTCTACATTCTGAGAACTGGGCCCCCTGACTTCTTAAACTTGTTTTGAAACTGAGTACAAGTGCTTACATTTGAGTACTCGCTGATACCAAGTACAGATATGTCTTGTGGTTCAAATATCTTGTTTCAAACAAACATTGTTCAACTATGGCATAAGTTGCACTCAATTACAGCATTTTTTTTTTTTAGAGAAAACAACTTGTCATGATTGACATTTTAAAACGCAGTTGCATGTCTAACAATCTTGACATACATTTGATTTAAATGTCTGTAACACAAGGTATTTCAGTTATGTGGTGTCATCGTCTGAATACTAAAAGGAGTCCACAGATAAGAGGCAAAGAAATATGGGGTGGAGAAGAACGGCAAGTTTGGTAGAGAGGAACAAGTGTGTTAACTGTGTCAACTACAATATAAAGAAACAGAAACAGAAATAAAAGGCTACTTCTTGAGAATACGAGAAGTTAGAAAATGAAATTGTGACAGGACAACTGAAATCATACTTCAACACAGCATTGCGTGCTCTCTTAACTCAATGTGCTGTGCTGTGCCGTGTCGTCCGCCAAGCCCATCCTCCAAAGCCGCGGAATTGTGTTATGAGTGTGGCTGGAGCTGAGCTGGCGACGGGTCTCAAGAAACTCGACAGACGGACCCAGCCCGCAACTGGCAAGGCAGCCCGGCCACCTTCGTTGCCACCTGAGCAGGGTTCACGATCCATTTTGCACAGCATCATCTGCAGCCGGCTAACGTTTTTAGGAGCGAATCAAAGAAATACATTTTTTCATGGGTCAAACTAAACAGGAACATTTGGGAAAATTTTGTAGCATGTGGCATCTGTCTTTCTACACTCAATACAAGGTTAATCCTAGCGTTTTAGTGTTTCGCTCAATTTGTCTACCTAATGTACCCATCTCTACTTATCAGGTCAAAACAATCTCGCCGCCATGCTCTGGTTTCCTTCCATGTCTGTCAAACTGTACATCAGCTTAACAACCCGGAGGAAGTGACTGCAAACACAAACTTAAACTGTTTAGGCCTCCGAGCGCGTAAGAGATAGTGGAGTGGAACATCACTCGTCAAGACCGATGGCTCTCCCTCGTTCTGGTCACCGTCACTGTTTATTTCAAATATTTGCATGCCAATGCGGTGAATTCTGAGTGAGCAGCTGGAGATAAAGATCAAATGGATATAGGAGGCTTTTACCCTCAAGTAGCTGTTATTTAGGTGATGGGGTTTGTTAGTGTGCCCTTTATGGAGGGAAAAAAAATATTCTGGCACCATCGTCCTGTGCTTGTATGCTTCAATGCCCATTAACAGTGTGGTGCTCCTTCCGGTGCACACGCCTTGACCAACGGGGGGGG
>NW_017805275.1:1968920-2042281 GCF_001891065.2 Hippocampus comes
TGAAGGGTTTATAATTGGACCCTGATGGATACTGTTTTTTTTTTTTTTTTTTTAGACCGATGCCGATTTCAATATTTGGCAGAACAAAACTTCAAATACAGATTTAACTGGCCATTTAAGTATCTATACTTTATATATTTATTTATTTATTTATTTGTTTTTTTTTACATTTATACACGCACACGCACGCACGCACGCACGCACGCACACACACACACAGTGTAGCATTAACTAAACACTTTGGTCCCTTAATGCTTACAACAACAACATGGATTAAGCAAAATATTAATGTTTTGCATTACTTTGACCTTCACAACAAGACGATACATCTTTGTATATTACTGTCAGTGTTTTATGTTATGCGTTCTGTTGTATTATTGATTTATGTTAAATGTTCTGTAAAGCGCTTTAGTGCAGCTGCAGCTGTTTGCACAGGGAGTAAAATCTGCAAAATCGGCAAGCTTTCTCCGATGCCCGAGTTGTATCTCATGAAACCGATGTTAGTCTTGTTAGTCTGTTTGAAGCATTTTGCATTGTGTGTTAGAATTAAGCTAGAGAAAGAAGGCAAAGTTACTGAATGTTGTTTGGTCAACAGTATCATATGTGGAGAAAAGGAATTAGTCGGCAAAATGTTTAAAAATTTAGAAATATAAAAAAAGCATAAAACATTGTTACAAATGATATCACATTGTTATCTTGGTAACATCTTTGCTTTATTTTATTTATTTTTTCATGTAATGTTATTTTTTTACCTACAATCCAAAATGTTTTTTAATGGACTTTTTATATTTCTGCACATGCTGCAAAGGCCAAATCTTATCGTAATCTTCATCAGTGGGCTTTTTAAAAGCATGCCACGATAACAGACATGTAC
This sequence comes from Hippocampus comes, assembly GCF_001891065.2. Taxonomy (NCBI): domain Eukaryota; kingdom Metazoa; phylum Chordata; class Actinopteri; order Syngnathiformes; family Syngnathidae; genus Hippocampus; species Hippocampus comes. The sequence goes on from NW_017805275.1 coordinate 1,969,795, forward strand.
CTAATGGTCGTGGATTTAAGCTGCTGGGGACCAATTGCAACAAGATTCCCAGCAATGGACGGCATGAGAATACGCCTGACATAGCACACAGTTAATTGCTGGCATTTTAAACTAAGCAGCAGCTCGGCCTCGTCTGCGAGCTGAGGGTGGAATGTGATAGAAATGGTGGGCCGCTTGCTGTCAGGGGGGCACTCGGGGGTCCTATCCTATGAAAAGAAAGTTCCACGGTCGAGACCAATCAACCACAAGGGAGTACCTATCACTTCCAACATTACCCAACAGCAGGCCTTGAGGACCCCTCTGGGTTTTCTTCAGTTTCCCCCTCAATGACAAAATATGAGCCAATGCAGAGTTGTATATGGTGACGGTTATCAAACAAACTGCGACAGAAACTGTCTGCACAAAGTAAGTCAGCCGTGTGGTGGTTGGATGTGTTCCACGCAGGCTTTCATCGACGATGAGGTCTGGTATGCCTTTTTAGATATAATGGCTATTACAATTGATTTTGTTCACTTGCATTGTGACGTAATATCAATGGACATTTTCAATAAAATGGGCTCAGGAGACAAATATGGAAGTTTGTGAGATTGGTTGTGAGTTTGTCGTGTTTTATGATGCAGGAAACCGCCAAAGTGAAAGATAATCCATTCTGTAATTCTGGTTGACTTCCCAGTTTGATCAAATTAAAAAAACTTTTGTTTCATAATAAATAATGTAAAGTGCATAGGAGCTGTCTTAAATTACGTTTAAACTAAAAAAAAGACTCAAAGATCTTTGGAAATGTCTCATTTTTAAGTTTCAAAATTGCTCCACAGCACCTTTACTGCTCACTTGATTAAATGAAGGCCCAACACATTGCGACTTGGCTTCCTAAATGACGTGGCCTATTTCTGTGCTCACAAAGCTATGTTTACATAGAGTTGTGAGCGAATCTATAAAGGTAATTGATGTGGTGTTTGATTTTGGCCAATTAAACTTTACAACATATGAAAGTCTCTCGAGTATCCAATAAATTATTCTGTGTTTACATGCAAGCTGAAAATGGCAATGTCACAGAAGCATGTGAGGAATGAGTCGTATTTTGCTAAGTGTTATGGGCAACGAGCAGTTATTCTCAAGCCAAGGCCAAATTGAGAGAAAAATGAATTGGTTGCAAGAGACAGTCTTGTTTACAGTCGGCACTATTTATATTTATAACAGTATCATTTGAATGATATCAATTTAATCCAGAAGTTCCAGAATTATGAAATGACTCTCGTAGTTTTTTGGCCAGAGCACAGGAAAACTCATCTGAGTCGTGAGTGCAGTCCATAACAAGGTCGCAATTCTGCGCTTTCAATTAATTCCTTGTACCGGTGGATCTAAGTGAATATAACTGGTGACAGAATAATGAGAAGCAATCAGCAGCATATTAAAGCTTCGATAATAAGATAATCACGACTGGTTCAAGCGAATCCAGACAGATGAAGTGCTGTTAGTCGGCTGGTGTTGCGGAAGGTGAGCGAGGCCTGCGCAAGGCTTCTCGAGGGAATCCTGACAGAGACAGAGCATTCTTTGTGCGGCGGCGCCCCCCGCCCCGGTGGCCTGAAACCGGCGGGGAACGTCAGGGGACTTGCTTTCCACTAGGTCAGAAGTGTTCTGTCGACAGCTCATTGATCACAGCTCATCCTGTCATTCGATCGTTTTTCATGAAAGCCCGCACGGACGCACACGTGCGTGTCACACACACGTTGCTTTCACACTTCGCCGTGCGATCTCACACTCCTCTATGGTGGGCTCGCTACAATGTGGTCTTCCTCCCGCCGAAGTCGGGGAATGTAAATGTCTGGCAGTAGCTGGAGTGCATGGCCGTTCAGAGCTCCAGTAAAACACGGGTCCGAGGGCCTTGCGGGCTGTGTTAGCGGGCTCTCAGGACTCATGAAAAGTGAACAAAAGAGCCAGTACCGAGCTGACCGCACAAGACGTTGCCCGGGTTTTCACTGGCAGTGTCCTCCAAGCTCTCCTGCTGCTGTTAAACTAAGTGGACTTTTATGGCTAAGCAGTAATGCGTGTCTCTGTGAGCCTGAATCACCGCTATGCACTATAACATTTCTGCTGAGCACAGGGGAGCCTTCATCATTGGCTGCCTCATCATCCTTATGAGTCTAGTCATTCAGTTCACGGGGACTTTTGATGTCATGTACAGCAAGTGAAACATTACCGCTGCTAATAAGCTTGACCCACCGGCCGAACCGTGGACATGGTGAATAAGTTCTGCCTGGGTTTGGTTTCATTGCTTTTTTGAACGACACGGTCAAAATGATGCCCATTCACGTGGGCCTGGAAAAATGACAGAAAATAACGTGTCCTGCATGCTCGGGCATGGAGCTGATGGCATTTTCTAAAGAAACATTACAGTGAAACCTCGATTTAACAGACCCGGTTTCAACAGACATAAAATAGTGTATAGTACATTCAAAACAGATTCTTTGTACAGTAACTTTCAAATTCTGTTGGCCGCAATCAATACAAAGAGACCGGTCATGTTTCCGGCTTGCGCTGGTATGCTGCGTTACAGTGGTTTTTTTTTTTCTGTTTTCAGTTAAAATGGTCTTGTGTTAACAGGCCACTCAGACTTCATGTGGAGTTAAAACCTGGTGCATGGGTATGCAGTGATCCCTCGCTATTTCGCGGTTCGTTTATCGCGGCTTCAGTGCATCGCGGATTTTTTCAAATATATTCATAAAAAATAAATAAATAAATAAATAATATAGATGTATATATTTTTTCATATACATGGAGTACAGTACTGTATATGTTGCTCTATGTGACTCGCTGTTATTTTGCTGACTTTCGCAGCTTCTCGAGGACCGTTTGCGGACTTAAAAAATAATAATCATAATATGTTAATTGGTCGCTACTTCGCAGATTTTCGTTTATCGCGGATGGTTTTGGTCCCCATTAACCGCGATAAACGAGGGATTTCTGTAGTCAGTCAGTAGCATCTCTTGCACAGAAATACAGAAAACAAGAAATAACATCAGATTGAGAATTTATCTGCCTGTCTCTTTTACACAGAACCCATCGAAGCCGGATATTACCGCAACTGTGTGTGCTTTCCACAGACATCAGATAATTCGACATGTGACTACCTTGGCATCTAGTGTGACGTACTATTGCTTTCAACACAATAGGGCAGGGGAACTCAATTTCAGATGCCTCTGCAATGGCTCAGCGACTACCCCCTGAACATGAAAAACTGCCAGGTACACCCCCGTCATTGCCTGCTGGTGGTGTTTGAACAGAAAAGAGTAAAATTGCAGACTTTTGGAGTAAAAGCAGCCAGTGATGTAAAGGTTCAAAGTGCATTCTGGAAATTACAGATGACAAGATGCGTCAACGCATCGTCCACAAATTCCTCCCTATCAATGTTGTGGAGAAGTGAGGAAATAAAGTCGAGCCTGAGAAGGATAAGGGTTCCAGGATTCATTCAGGTCAGGTGGCTAAGCTGTGCTGTGCAACTCAAATGGCCCATGACTGACCACACAAGACGGTATTGGAAGACTGATCATCAGCTGCATGTGCAACAATATTTGCTTTATGGATGGCTAGAATGAATGAGGACTTTCCATGTTTTAACAGGCGCGAGAGTCAAAAGAGATGGGGAGAGGAGTGTCAGTGGGGGAGAGGCACCACAGCAGAGTCATTGAGTTGTCACAATTAAATCGTAGTGCTTGGTCCAATTTGCTTACAGTTGTTCGATGGGTTCTAGCAGCGGCGGTGTGTGTTGGAAGTGCCACAAGTCAGATTAAACAAACCCTGGCAAGTATTTCTTAATCAGTGCCGGTCACACAGCTCAACCTTGGCCGTGGGGATTGTTACACCACTTATCTGTCGCAATGTAATGCAGCTGGACTTCTTCATTCATCCCACTTTAGTCCCGTTGTAACACGATTCTACATTTTCCATCACTTCCAGACTTGAAAAAAGAGCCGGCGCAGGAACCGAGACAACACGATACATCTGTGCTGACCCTTTTAGTGAGAATAAAAAGTGAAGAGAAAAAGGAAACGCTGGATTTGCTGCAAAGGGCAGACATTCCAGGTTTTTATCCATCCGTAAACCATGCCTTAACTAGGTCTATATACTGTATATACAGCGTCAAAGCTGCGGTTGCACAACCTACCGTGCGACACAGGCACTGCTGACGTGTTCATCCCTCCAATCTGGGGAGGGGTGAGGGTACAAGAGTACTGGGCTTTTGTCCCACCACATGTCTATTGTGGCTAAACCTTTCCCTCGGGGGCAATTAGGACCTTTTAGTTTGTTGTAAGAGGACCTAAGTAGGAGTGGGTTGAGCCAGGAAAAACATTTTTCAGCTAAACCAAAAACAGAAGCGCATTGAGCTCCTCTGCGCCCCTGGACGTCTGAGCATCTCTCAATTGAGAAATGTGCAGGCCAACTCTCAACAGACAGGAACTGTAGCAGTTTTGCAGGGGCATGAAGGTGACGGCTGGACCGCGGAAGGGTTCGCGGCGTTGGCTTCCACTTCACCTGAGGCGTCGTGAAACGTCCAAACAAATCCAGCCCGGCAATGTTGGTGGCGAGGACACGCTTCATGAGAAGATCCGTGTTTTGACTCTTTGACTCTCACATGGTTGGCTGGAAAACTACGGAGGGAGAAGTGTGATGGGGACCGACATGCGGAGAGATCCGCGGCGGCGTGCACAAGGCAAACACGCGGGTGTTGTTTGACACAACAGCGCCACGGAGCCAATGAAAAGACATTACTGTGAGTAAGGTTGGCGACGGCAAAAGTGCACACACGCTAAAGAGTGAGATAAGCTGTAGTGTGCCATTAGAAGCGTTAGCAAGACAGAACACTGAGAACGCAGCACAGCAAAAGGAATGAGAGTAGGTAAGACTTTTGTGAGATGACAAGGAGTTTTCCCATGGCGGATCTGAGTGGATCGGCCGCAAAGAAACCCCATGAGTGATGAGGAGGGGTTAAGAGAACTGAACCCATTTAAGTCACCCCAAATAAGGGCTGTGCAAGCCCATGACGGATGATGCTGGAGCTCCTGGGGGAGAGAGAGCACCGGCGATGGGAAGGCCGATGGTTCGGGAGCGAGTGGGGCCTTGCCATCCCTACTCCATAAAAACAAATTGGTGTGATAAATGACGCAGACTGCATGTCTACAGAAGTACTAACATAAGCAGAAAGGACATTTATGTTAGCTCTCATTCATGAGAGCATATTGCAACATGTTTTAAGGTTGCGGACTACAAGCTCTGGAACATCAAAAGTTCCTGGTTGCAAAATTCTTAAACTGACCCAAATTTATGAGCTAGATTAGCACACATTGAAAAAGGTTATTGTAGAATTCACTCAATTTTATTTTGTCGAGTGGGTGCACCAAATAAAATCATCTGCATCCAAATATTTGTTTTAAGTAGATGTATGGTCTACTCAAAAAATATGGATCTGGATAGAGATGATTCATTGTGGCTTATCATTCTAAAAAAGTACACGTAGAGTACCTACAGTACATGTGGGGATTGGCACATAAAACAATTGTTTTGTTGGGTGCCACTTAGTCCTCCTTCGCCTAGCTTTGGGCCACTTAAAAGCTCTAAAATTAGCAAAGTGGCCGCCGTTTTTGTGGTATTTTGCATAAGACATGGAATGAGCACTTGAAATGCCTCAAAAAATCCTCCATAACAAAGAAATTCCCCCCAAAATATTTCCGTACTAAAGTACATAACCTGTATTTTGACAGATTGTCATTTTTGGCAAATCTTGTCAAGTTGCAGCTAAAATGATTATGTTTCACATAAATCTGACACCCCTGTATGAATACAGTACTATTGTTTCAAAATCAAAAGGCATACTTTGAGAAAATAGCCCAATTTTTTTTTTTATATAAAATGAAAGTGTATTTTCCAGAATACAAAAAAATGTCACATCACAAGAGCCAATATTTATTTTTGGAAGTCACTTATTTCTTTCCTCATTAACCCAGTATGACTTTGTTCTCCTAACATTACATCTTTTTCCTTCATATGAATGTTATTTGTTATTATTAACATTTATTCTTGTAAATAGGCTACTTTTTAATTCCTGTAGCATTTAGGGATATAGGCGGTAGTGATGTTTAACTGACATAAGGCTTTTTCATTCTTTGAAAAAAACGTCTCCACCATCAGGGGTCTTTGGAGCCCAAAAGTTAGTGAACCCTTGGCTTAGCATACCTCATTGAGCACAGTTTAGTCAGTAACAAAGCATTACCTCTGATCATGTGTTTACGCATTCGCTTACACGGCTGTTTTTGTGACATTATTACAAAAGAGGGTTCAGCCTCAACAAGGTGTTAAAAGAAGAGCGCACGAAAAGCCACGGAGGCGAGTGAGCAGAAGGAGCAGCGAGTGAAGACGTGACAGCTGATGAGGTGGTGACATCCATGCAGTAGAACTGGCTGCTAAATTTAGCCACTCGACTCTAGTTTAACACTTTTATGATGGAAAATAAATGTGTGAAGCGCTTTAAGACGACACCCTTAACATACAATGATAGTATGTTTGGGAAGAAATTAGCTTTCATTCTGACCTTTTGTAATGACCTGCTGTATCTCCGAGCATGTTTGGAATGTGTGCAGAGTGCATGCACGGGAAGCCTCATCAAAATACTGCACTGGCATCCTCTGAATTGTTATAAGTGGTGCCGTTCTTCAACACAAGGGTCTGGGCAACGTGTCAGGGCCAGGAGTGTGACGCATGCTGGTGCCTCGAAAAGCACACGGCCATGCTAGGATGAAGAAGAAAGGGAAGGTTGTTCCTCCGGACTGACATGGCATAAGAGGGCGGTCAGGCCAACGTAAGAATCCCGTCTGGTCCATGTGCTTGATTATTCCAAATTGCCTTAAGAGGACAGCGCTCCATTTAAAACAGTGAATAAGCCAACCGGCCTCGAGAGAATGTTCATCATGTACTGTATATTGTACATGAAGTGGATGCATAAAATGAATGGTCATTTAATCATAAATGGAGCTTTTCAGCCAAGTTGCCCCTTAATTTTAACACATTTTTTTTAACCCATTCACTTACTCTTTTCTATGCATCCAACTTTGCGCGAATGGTTTGAGGGAGGCCTTTTTCTGTTGCAGCATGACAGCGCTCAATGCAAGATCATCTTGGGATGCTTAGAAGAGTTTGATAGGGAAAAATGGTCAAATTCACATTCATTTTTTTTCCTCAAATCCATAGTTATAGTCAGTCTCCTCGTGGTCTTTTTTCTTACAAATTAGCAACCAATTTAACACGGTGGAAAGGCTCTCAAAATGATTAACTTTCTTGGACACTTCAAGTATCTGAGAAGTCCTATAACTCCACCTGCTCTCAAATTGCACTCTTTACTCCAACTCGCAGCATATGTCGCTTCAAGACTAAAACTGTATGTTTTTTTGCTTGTTTGTTTGTTTTGCACAAAAAATTGTGAAATGTTAGGTAAGACATATTTTAGTAAGCCTATTTTGTTTAAAAAAATTGAAGCTGTTTGTGATGCTTAGTTGATGAAGGAAGCACCTCAGCCACAAACATAAGTTTGCATGCATTTTCCGTTTATTACGTGGTCTGGTCACCTTGTCATTTTGTTTTTTTAAATTTCCATCACTCATGGTTCTAAGACCTTTGGAATAGAGTACGGACAGATGATGTAACTAAAAGACCAAAAGTATTAAAACCTTTAATCAACAAGCAAAACAAAAAGGACTCTAAAAATGAGTCACATCTCCTCGGAACATGACATGGACATGCACACAATTGTAGAGTCATCACATGACAAAGTCGAATGCAACACAAATCACTGTTAAAGTCACCATCATCATTTAATATGACAAAGGGAACTTGGCTTATATGTTATATTGCCTTTCCACGTGTTGCTCCACCGTTTATGTTCAATTCATACACTACTTAAAGTGTTATCGAACACTGTGACACCGAAAGTAATCATTAGCCAGTTAATGGCATTTTGCATTGCTTGTTAGCATTAAGTTAAACGGACTATCAAGGCAAAGTTATGTTTTAAATCACAGGTGTCGAAGCCAAGGCCCGGGGGCCAGATATAACCCACCACATCATTTTATGTGGTCCGTGAAAGCAAATCAAGCATGTCAAATTCCATCATGCTTGCTAAAGTCTGAACCAAAATATCAAATTGTCAAATAGAATCCACATGAACAGTCCGTATTCTTGACTTCTGATTTTAAAACTAGTTATCCATCAATTTGTTGTGCGGTGTGTGTGTAATATGTGGAGGTGATTAAACATTTTTTATGGTTTCCCAAAATTCATAACGGCCCTCCAAAGGAAACCGTAACTACAATGTGGCCCGCGACAAAAATGAATTTGACACCCCTGTTTTAAATAAACCAGTAATTCTCTTTCTTTTATGTTTAGTTTGACAGGAAACAAACTGGGAGTATAATTTAACAGCCTGGCATTAATTTGTCACAGGTTGACCTGAATAACGAATTGAAGGCATAGTGTTTATTAAAGGGAAGGCCACTGTTGCTGAGAGCTCGCCTCAAGTTTTTCGAAGTGAAAATGTCCCCGGATGTCAAAACACCCAGATCACCCGCGAGTCAGGTCCTTACAGACACAAAAATGTCATGTTTTTACAAGCTCCTTGTTATGTCTGCTTGTCTATTTTGGTTTGTTGCAAACATGTTGCCCAACTCGTCCGACATCATGGGAACCGCTCCGAAAGACCTCTCCGCTCAGAAAGAATGCTACGTAATCACATGTTCATTGTTGTTGCAAGCCAAGAATTCGACTTGGTGAAACACAAATATGACCGATGTATGAAGTGTAAAAGCCCCTTGAAGAGTTCAGACGAAGTGTTGTACCATATTTCCAAGCAAATACTTGACTAAGCCTTCACATTGTCTTAAAAATTAACCCAGAGAAATGCTGGGAGATTCACAAGGTGATTGATGGCCCCTAGTGGGGCCATCTGTGTGGGATTGCAGTTTTCTTTTTTGGTCAGAAAACACATATGGGGGTATTCCAAGCAAGCCCTGAGAGGGACGGGGGGTGTACATGACGGTGGGATGTGCGTACTTAAATATTACAGTCGAACTGAAAGTGGCGCCCACCTCCAAACCCGGTTTTCGGGGATTCAAATGAAGAAGACAGAATGTGTTGTGTGCAGGAGACTTGTGACCTATGGCCCCCATGAGTTCACACTCGAGCGCTCCCGGTGTGCAGACGCTACTTTGCTAACTGTTCATCATCGTCCAACAAGGTGGAGCGTCACGCACACGCTGACACTTCACAATAACACAGCGGTACCCAAGACAACACATCTGTCCGATGGGATGTCATCATTATTACTCCTTATTTTGGAGATAGCAGCCCAGCCGTCTGGTTCGCGTCAAAGTGTGTCTGATCGACGATTCGAGATCAGGAGAGCTCGGGTGAGGGGGGCTGGCGAGAGGGGCATCTGACCGTGAGACAGGAGGGACACAGATAAGCACTCTCCTGAGGTCTTATGATCCGCGGATCCTAAATCATCGCCGGTGACTCCCCAGAGTTCACAAACACTCCCACCGCTCCAAACCCGAGCTACCTTCTTATCGACGGACATATCACACGAGATCGGTTATCTGGCGCTCCAACAAACATGTCTGCTACCATCAAACACTCACTCCTCCACAGACGTGTAACATGAAATGTGGGAGGGGCTGAAGCAAATGGAGGAATCATCCGGCGTATGTAAAGCAATCATCTGGCTATTTATTCCGAACTTAGCTATAGAAAAAGGCATCTTTGGGGTTTTCAAAGAATGTTTGTTTGATTTTTGCATGCGTGACACTCACTTTTGTTCCCGACCAGGGAGACAACAGGCTGGACGTCGGACTCCTCATTGGCCTTTTTCGCCATGCTGAACCAATCTTCTAGATTCTCAAAGCTCTGGTAATTGGTGATGTCATACACAAGGAGAACCCCCTACATGGGAGAGGAACGGAACACAATACAATCTCACACAAGTTTGGAATTGGTGTGAAATAGGGCAGTGTTGTATAATGACGCGGGCTCACTCTGATGGCGTGACAAGAATCACTGAATTAAATTCGAATCAAATATTCAAAATGTGACATACAATCAAAACAGATTAAAAATGAAGTTATGCATGAACTCTATTTTTCTTTTAATTTTCAAGTGCGGTTCAGTTGTATTTAAGTTCCAAGTACAACACATAGGCATCTAACATTTCAGAATTGTTTGTCTTGAAACAATTAGTTGAGGTTTGATTTTTCAATAGATTTGTCCAATTTTTCTTTCTTTTTGTTTTTAAGCACAGTGTGAGTACTGCAATTGCATTCTGTTACCGTGGGTAACAATAATAAGCACAGATACTTTCGGAATAAAACCTCTGCCTCATTTTTGTATTTTAATGTTGGCCATTACGATGGGGCCGAGACAGCCAATCAGAGTATTCTTAGAAGTAGCATTTGGTGCAAATAATTTGAGGACCACTGAAATCAAGGTTATGTGACCTCCATATCGGAGCTGAGTCGGGGCCAGCAAGGTGAATGTTGGTTCCTGTATTGTGCAGCATGACTGAAGGGGTGATTGTTCAGCGACACGCACTGTCACAATTTGCGTGGTCGGTGTCGACAGCTCACGATGCTTGCGATTACCACTTGTCCTTCCAGACACAACATGATTGATTACAGCAAGCACAGGGCGGAACGATGGGACGGAAAGTTTCAAGCGGCGCAGGCATTAAACCAGCATGACAACTTGTGATGAGGCACAAATGCACAACAACTATGTAATATACACGCCAATGGTGTGGCATTTACCTTTTTACATGTGGAGTTAAAGTAGGTCTCTTCAGACAAGAGACACTCTGCAGGTGAAAAAAAAGCATTTCCCTGCTGCCCACTACCCAGTTGGAGCATACTGCCACAAATACACTTTTCGACTGAGCAACTTGGCAACTATGGCCGTCTACCACAGCCCGCTTTCCACCACGCACGCATATGAATGAGTCTTATGCTCTGCCTCACCCCAAGAATATGGATTTTGGCCTGTTTCATTGCCACTTCCTCTTTCCTCCTCAATCCTCCCTTGCTCGGGAAGGGGTTAGGTGGCGATGATCGAAAAAAAAACAAGATGTGAGGAGGACCACTTTTGCGGAATCTCTCTATCCAGGATCCCTTCTCAATGTTTCTTCATCTTTTTTCCCCCCTAGATGGGTTTTCTATTGAAGCAAGTGAGGTAAAATAGTGTGTACTTCTAAGCTGCAGTATGTACCTAGCAACGTCAGCCACATCTGTCATTTTGGGTAAGATATCCGTGAACAAATCTATAGTACTGTTATCCTTCAAAAGAACGAAAATCCCTGAAATATTAGTTGACAATCGCAACCAGTAGAGGCCCTTGCGGATGTTGCAAATTCCTACATGGCCCCATCACTTTGACACAAATTGTGAGTTTCTACCGGCCTGCTGCATTTACCATCAGTTCATGTGTCAGTCGATGGCTTGAGTTTATTATCATATGGCTCCCGCCAGGAGGTCTGACGAGACTAATAATAAGCGCGAGCGGAGTCACCGACGCGGCTCAAAACTAATCCTTCCTGTTCTTCCTATTACTGTCCCACCGCAGTGATGAGCGCTTAATTCCCTTATTCCAGAAATCAACTGAAGCCATCGTGTTGGGGAAGGACGATGCACCGTTTAAACTGTAAAAAAGATGTGCCGGTTGTTTGTAAGGTTAGCGGTAGAAAAAGTGTTGGCATTAGCTTGTGTACATGGACGGTAAGGTGACTTACGTGAGCTCCGTACACGTATTTATCCAGCATTTTCCCTCCTAACGTTTGGCCTCCAATGTCCCACACCTGCAGGGTCACGTTCAAATTGCCTACAAGGGGTAAAAGAGAAGTGTACCGTGACATAACATACAGTGGTACCTTGAGATACGAGTTCCGTGACCATGCTCGTAGTGCATAAATTCCATTGATATGAATGGAAATGCCACGAACTTGTTTCACCCCCAACTCCCAAAAAAACAACAAAAAATGTTGTAATCTATATTTTAATGAGGAAAAAAGAAAAGCACACCATATTATTGTACTATTGTCTAAAAACATACCGGTACAAAGAATTAAACTATTTTTGCCACACTGCATTAATTAAATGCTGCTCCTCGGGTGTGCCCGCCTTGAAATCCCCACTTCAGCAGTCCTTGCCTCTTTGTAGCAGCCAATCATATTGCATCAACGCATGTCTTGCCTTGAACCCAAGAGAGATTCATAACATCTCGACCTTTCTCTGAGCTCTGGAAAAAGGGGGAAATGAGGTTGGAAATGAAAAAAAAAAAAAAAATGACAAAAATCCAAAATATGAAAAAATATTGAATGAAAAAAACACAACAAAATATGCGAATGTACAGGTTGCAAATTGTGAATATGCAAGAGTCTACTGTGGTTTTAAATTGTAATATCACCAATCACCACTAGATGGTGGAGGCATCTTAGTTTTGCTTAGACTGGGTCCTATAACTGCCCTACCGTACACAACGTGAGTAGGCCTGATCATTTTTTGTGGATTTAGAATGCTGACGAGGACAAACTTCGTACCTCAATATTAAAACTTTGAATGAGTTTATTTTTGTGACAAAGATTTGCAAAATCAGTACTTGACTGAATGGTTTCTTGCCGTCCTTGAATTGTATTTTTTTGTGAGATCCCTTAGCTCGGCGGGGGAGAGAAATCACACTATGTGATTATTTTGTTTGCTTCCAACCATTTGATGTTGGGTTAGGATAGTGGATCTTTGATGCATGAATTGAAAAATCCATTTTCAAAAAGAAAAATATATTGAGAGTATGTATTTTGCACGCATGCACATATTTTGTCCATGTTCAAAATAGCATTCTTGTCATACATCTGGTAAAGACATGCGTAGCACTGATGAAAATTTGTGGTCCCCTCCAACTTTAAGTTGCCCATCCCTGCTTTAAGCCATGGCAGCAAAAACAAGCTGTTTGCATTGTGCCATGTGTGTCATCTCTTGCTGCAGCCAAGTCAGGAAGGTGAAGAGAATTATGTGCTGTTAGGGAAAATGGCAATAATTAAACAGAAAATAGGAGGAAAAGAGGACTCTTGTCCTCATGTCAGTGGAAAGGGAAAGACAGGCCCAATGAGAGTGAGAAAGACAGGCACAAAAACCCCAAACCCAAATAAATATTTTCTTCCTCTGGAAAATGAAAGGGGTGGTCAGAAGGCGGCGGATGAGAGGACCAGACAGCGACGAGTTTATACTGGTGTCGCGCGGTCTGTGTGCTGGGTCCGAGAGGAGCGGTGGACACGGCTGGGCGACTTCACCCCTTATTTTGAAGGCGAGGAAAGGAAACGTTGAGGTTCACAGTCGCTACATCTAGACTATACAGTGGCAATGTAAAGCTACATTGAGGAGGACGATGAATAACTGCTCTCATCCCCGCCCATTCACCGCGCTCGGACACTCACCGCGCTCGGACACTTGCTTTATTTGTGTTCCAGAAGGTTCACATTGACTCAACGCCACTGGCATTTTTTTGCTTTTGCCCGGGGAGGAAGCCTTGCAGGCCGACAGATAAACCTCGAAAAAGGTCCCGCAAAAATGCACACGGAGGAGGAAATCATCATCATCACTTTATGGAGGTTTACACGACAACAATCTAGTAAAAACAGAAATGATTCTTTACAGACGGACCAGGGTAGACAATATGACCCGGCGATGGAATTTACGAAACAAATGTGCACCAAATGTGGGCAAAAAAAAAAATAATAATCATAATTAAATACCATTCTTCCTTCTGTGATATGTGGAGAGTGGATAAATGTCGACACATTCATGTTGAAATGCCAGGTTTTTGAAATATTTAATAACTGAGACCAAGATAAATGATTTCAAACCATTTTTCCAACAATGATTTGACCTAACCTGTACAACCTAGTTGAAAAAGAAATAAATAGGTTTTAGTAGGGAAGTACAACTAAACACCTGCGATAATGTGGGTCTATACTGGAAGAGTGCACAAACTATTTGAACAGCGGATATGCGCTGTCTCAGAATTAACCAATCAATCGGGACTCAGTACACACCTGCAACCATTTCAAGTGCCTTTCATCAACACCAAACATAATTTAGATGTTCTAGTAGGCTTTTTCTGACACTGTTTTGCTTCCGAGCAGAAGGCTGAAGGTTTTGTGCTCACACTAACTGGCACACTATTAAAGCTGGTGTGTCAAAAGTAACCCAAATTGGGAGAAAAAGCCAACGTAGCGCTGGGTCCAAAAGGAAGTGAGCCAATGTTCAGTTATTTACAGTAAACCCAGCCCACTGTTCAGAGGATTTGACATAGCATGTTGGTTCAAGATTTTAATCCTACCCATACTGATGAGTTAAAGCTAAAAACACAAATTTTGTATACCAACATTTTTGAAGAGCACACAATTTTCCCCTGTAAGGGAACGCCACAGCAATTCACTTGCATGATATCTTTGGCACAGTCTTTACACCAGATGCCCTGCCTGATGTTACCCACCCATGTACCATGCTGACGGGAATCGGAACCCTGATCCAAAGTTGGCGTTGTTACCCAATGAGTCAACCAGCCACCAGAAACGTCTTCTAAACAATTTACTTCAACTTCAGTACAAAACAAAACTACCCAAAATTTGAGGAGCTTGAACATACTCAACCCAATCTGCTGGGTGAAAATGATTAACCCAACCTTGAGTGAAAGTAACCCAATCTGCTCAAATCCACAGCGACCCATGTGAGTGGGTTAGGAAAACTACAGAGCATTTAATTTTTTGTGTGTGTGTGTGTGTGTGTGTGTGTGTGTGTGTGTGTGTGTGTGTGTGTGTGTGTGTGTGTATTCGGAACTGTTCCAAAACTCCTCCTCGTCTCAGGCCCCCGTCCCTTCCAACTGAGGGGGTGAAAAAAAAAAAAAAAACAGCCCGAAAGTGTGTGTGATGTTGTCTCCACCGTAAGTGTGGTGTTCTTTATGAA
Organism: Hippocampus comes; assembly: GCF_001891065.2. Classification (NCBI taxonomy): domain Eukaryota; kingdom Metazoa; phylum Chordata; class Actinopteri; order Syngnathiformes; family Syngnathidae; genus Hippocampus; species Hippocampus comes. Next base: position 1,984,842 of record NW_017805275.1, read on the forward strand.
TTATGGCCATAAAGGTTCAACTTTCGGATCTTAATACTTTTTCCCAAATGCGTTTGGGAGATTTCAAGAATGTTCATGCTAAATTTTTAAACCATTTCAACAACCTTCCACTTTGATACCTGTTTCCAAACACTTGCTCCTAAGGAAAAGTTTTGAAGTTATGGCCAAAAATGACACTTACTATCCACTTCAACTTGTGTAAACGGTCGGTTTCTTACATGTTGTTGCTGTTCGACAAGTACTCTATCCAGCACTCCTGATGTTGGCGTCATCTAATTATCAAACTGCATGATGCTGTGTCAAAAAGCACACGTTTACAAAAATATCCACTTGGTTCTCTATAAAAATGCCCAGATGCATACAGGCTGTATCGACTGTAATGTCCTTTCACGGGATTAGCGTGTAAAAGAGGCTTTTAAAATTCCAGCGTTATTCCCCCACCCTTCACATCTGGTACAGAAAGTATTGTTCTAAAATCCCCTCACAGGGGAGGCTGTTATGTGCCAGTCGGCCTCGACTCACCTCTCTTTGCCTTGGAAAATGTACATTAAATTTGACAGGCTGGGCCTTCATGGTGCGAGGACTTAAAGGCTAACCCTCGACCCTCCCACACACACACACACGCACACGCAAACGCTCACACACACACGTGCGGCAAAAGATGGTTACAGCTCCACCGAGACCCAGGCCACGGCTCCAACGAAAAGGCTTGGTGATGGTCCTAACGAAGTTGAGGACCACCCAGCTCGCCGAGCCGCCCTCCTCTTCCTCCGCTCATCAACACCCAATTCCCCAGAAAATGGGCCCTTTAACAACTGAAGTGTTGAGTCAGTGTTGTTGCTGCTCCATTGATACGGATAAATGTGCACGGCAGTGACATGAAGGTGCACGGTTTCGCCCTGAAAGGTTCAATCAGAAGCGCACAACAAAGGTTGCCGTGCGATTAAGTCGGAGTTCATATTAAGTCCAGCTGAGCCCGGGGATGGTGCTTACGGTCGGCTCTTTTCGTTCAAGCTCCACCGCAACATTTTTGGGGGTTTAGTTCTCCCAAGTCTCATAAGCCGAAAGTGACACACAATCAAAACACGATCCTTCGTCCAACTCGCAAATCAGCATAACCTCTACTTTGTGCGCACAACTTTACTTAATGTTGTTTTATTAGTAATGAAAGAATAGAGACACTTTGCAGACTTGTGCTGTTGGGGCCTTGGCAGAGGGTAAAAAGCGGCATTTTAGACGCAAAGAAATCTCTATTTCACATGGCGGCGAGTCTAAATATAGCACGAGTCAATAAAGCTTTTATTTTAAAGATCTAATGAGCCCACAGAGCGCAGTTGTATTCAGCAGGCGCGGCATAAACAACTAGAAACGCCGATGTTTTACATGGCACGGGACAAAGATGGGTTGAATATGGGGATCCACGATAGGAACATAAAACTGTTCGTGTATTTACTCTGCGCCGTGCCCACAGGATTATGAGCGAGGCTGGCCCGGCCGGGATGTGAGCTGTCCACCGGCCTTGTGCACTGTTTGCTCTGGAGGGAAGAGCTTTCACAGCGAATAAGTCTGAGAAGTGGCAGACGCGCTACAATGAGGCGCCACCAGAAAAGACACATTCAGCTCGGATCGGTTGATGGGAAGAATTAACCCGAACCTCTGGCGAGAAGTGCCGGGACACGAAAATAAGGAGCGCTCCAAAAAAATGATGGGAAATACAAATAGCAAATACAGTGCAACCTCTAAGGTCAAATGCAATCTGTTCCAGGGCGCTGGCCTTCCTCTTGATTTGCTAGATTTCTTTTTTTTTTTGTTGTTTTTTTTTAAGGCGACGTTGTGCAATCTAGCCACAAATTAAAACATTTTCCAGGTGTCTCAATAGCACATCTGTGACAAGCTTTGGTCAAATTGCCTCAAGAATCGAGATATACAGCACACTTGAGTCTTGAGATCTGTCTTGACAAATTCAGCCAGAGCTCAAAGTACAGTCGGCTGAACCAAGGCAGCAATGTCCTACCGTTTTAATTTGAATTTGAAAATAAGTTTTCTGACAGTCAAAGCATCAAACGTATTTTCACTCACGTAGGTGGGACTCCATCACCGAGCCACTGAAATATATTTACACCTGACGGTGCCAAAGACAAAGGTGGTCGTGTCAAATTGCCACATAAACAAATATATATACAAAGAGGCTAACGGCGACATTAAGTTTGATAGGATAAAAGGTCGCTTTAACATTCTCTTTCTGTTTTTCTCTTTTTGTGTTTTTCTTTTCTTTAACACGCCATGCTGAGGCTGCTCCTTCTCTGAGAATAAGACTGGCATTGTCTGACATCACGCTCACAACAGTTCCAACTTGAGGTTTGGCATGATTTCAAAACATACTTTTCACAAAAATGTTGGTCCAATTTTGAAGGTCGTGACCTTGGAAGCTTCCAATGTGAATGGCAGAAGAACTCAGCATCATTAGTGACATTTTTAATGTTGCATATAATTTTTTTTGTATTAGTGACAACAATGACGAGCAAACGATTGTGCATTTAACATATTGGTACTCATTCTTTGGCTGCAACTTGGAAGTTTTCTAGTACCGGCGATAGCTTAAAAATGATCGCAGTGATAAGTAACATGTGTGCCTGCTTGGTCCCTAAACGAGGGAGCGAGAACTCCCAGATGGTGGTTGTTGGGTGTCTCACCTGGAAGGCTTATTCTCTTCAGAAAGAAATCCAGGCCGATGGTTTGTTTGTACTGCTTCCCAAAGGCCTCCTGAGCAAACCTGGTGGCGAGTGAAGTCTGGAACACAGCGGCAAAAAAGGAGAGACACCGCAGTCAGCAGCAACACGTCACTGGAAGACGTTACCTTTCTTTTTTTTTTTTTCGTTTGGAGAAACTCACTGCCTGTGCACAACATCAAAACTCGCTCATGCTCTTGATATGCATTAAAATGAATTTTTAGGTTTGAACCTGTAAACGCCGCTGCCAGTATACTTCCATGCGTCAACTGCATTGGAAAGCAATGAACCCACCAAAGTAACGAAATATGCTCAATCATAACAGAAAATTTGGAAGCAGGGTCGTGCACGGTGATGCTCTGCGAGGCCGTTAAACAACTCCTTTTGATGGTGATTTATTTTTCATTGGTCTTCTCCATTTTCTCGATGGTTCTTAAACTTTGCGGAGATGATGGATTTATTATGGACGCCTTTCTTTGTATTCATATCATGTCCAGTAAAGATGACCCCCACCTAACGGAGACGCCTACTAAAGATGACATCGCAACATTTCCGTGCTTCATAAATGAACAGTCTGTGTGGTTGAATTACATTTACTATCACACTGTATGCGCTAGGTTTACACTATGCAGCTGAAGTGGTTGGTTTACATTTTAAATCTTTGCTTTCATATCGCTTGTTCTGCAAATAAAATCGATTATTATGATTAAATAAATCTGCCCAAGATGGACAAAGAGAATACAGAATACTTATTTAATAACCACAATGTCCCACAGTGTTTTGGTTTTGCAGATACCGTCATTTCCTAAAAGAATTATGATTTCATTAGTATATTGCTTTACAACTGGTCATTTTAGGTCATTTTTTTAAATGCCAGCAGAAAATCAACTTCCAACCCATGCAATCAAGATTTGCTTTCCGCAGAATCAACACTTTTTTCTCTGCAGATTCCCGTGGAGACTACTCCGTTTGAATTATTCACCTAAACGTGGGGAAAAGTTAACGGGTGAGAAAATAAGGTTTTGAATTTAAAGGGGTTCTTCCATGAATAATGTTCAACTAAGTTTTTGTGTCATCCTGCTCGCAACCAATTTTGGGTCCTGACCCTAAAATTGGGAAACCATGTTTTCATTCCCATGTGATTCCCCTTATAAACCACTAGTCTAATGTAATTCATCATATCAAGTCATTTTCCTCAGTGTATCTGCCATGGGCCCACAAGCCTTAAGACGGTGCAACAAAGTGTGACGTTCACTTTATTTTTAAATCCTTTTCACAGACTTGTTAAAAAGCCAACGGATGGAACTGTCAAATGAGAATGACAAAAACAGGTGTGGCTACACACACTTTCGTGTGTGTGTGTGTGTGTGTGTGTGTGTGTGTGTGTGTGTGTGTGTGTGTGTGTGTGTCATGTCTCCGGACTGCAACCAAATAATTGCCACAAATTAGGAAAGCTCCATCACTGTCACCATTGGCAGAGGAGGAAAATAGCCCGTCTGCGGGACGACGGCTCGTCTGTGACGAGGCCAACTTGGTTTCATTTTGATGCATGTGTGGCGGGACGAAAACAGGAAGCATTGGATGTCTATTAACTTGCCTCAGTGTCAACGCAACACCTGAGTACTCACCAGGCAGCAAGTACATTTTCAAGGAATTGAACTGCACCGTAGGGGGTGTTTCTCATGTTCTGGGGACTTCATTTCACTACACGGCCGTCAAAATGTTCGCAGTAGCGCTCAGTAGGATGCAGCGCAGTTATACAACCACAATCACAACACACTGTTAATCAATAAGTCTGACAGTGTCTATAAAAACCGAACTAAAATTGAAAACTATTGAACAAGATGACACATGCAGCTTTTAAAAGGTGAAAATGTGATAGTTTCATTAGCCTAATTCTTCCACCCAATTATTGTCTATCCCACTTCGGAGCTTGAGTTTATCCAAACTGATTTATGGTGGGGGGTTGGGGGCGTTACACTTTGGACTGGACGTGAGCCAATCGTAGGCCAGATACAGTATAGACCAGTGGTCGTCAACATGATAAACTCAAACGGACATTTCGGGCGTCCATCACAAAAAATAAAATAAAATAAAAAAATTGGGGGCCATAAAAATATTTTGATGTTGAAAAAGCTGGTGTGTGTGTGTGTGTGTGTGTGTGTGTGTGTGTGTGTGTGTGTGTGTGTGTGTGTGTGTATATACAGTATATATATATATATATATTTTTTTTTTTTTAAATATATATATAAAAACTGTATTTTTTTCTGAGATGAACCTTACTAGTAGTCATTGTCCATTTTAGTCCTCTTTGTATTCTTGAAATTAAACAGACTTAAATTGGCCACCTGTGCTGCAGCGAACTAATAAAAAATGTCGTCTTCTCCTGTGTTCTGGGATCATTTTATTGTGTGTGGCGCATGCAGCCAGCTGTCAACTTTAAAGTAAAAAAAAATCTATAACACATAATGTTAAATATACCATATGTTTGCAAATTAAACGGCAAGTGCAATATCTATATGACCTTGTTAATGTGATTTTTGCTCCTCGATGTCAGCGTACTTCGTGGCAGATGCGGACAATAGACGTCACTAGTGCCCGACTGGTATGGATTTTTTTTTTTAGGCCGATGCCAATTCCGATATTTGGCAGAATATAAATCAGATAACCAAAAACCTGCCAATGAAAGTAAAAACCTATCCATTGAATAAAATACCTTCTTTTTCGATTCCTTAATGGTTAACACATTAAAGATGTCAATGACAGGCAGAACATTTTTGACTGTTGACAACAATACTTTGTCCAGTAGTATTGGTTTCACTACAACACAGAGAAAAATCTGCAAAAAAATGTCTGATTATTTTTTGGGTGTGGGAAAATGTTTTTGTTTGTCTTCTGCTATAACATATTGATGTGTTTGAAAAAGGGGGATGAGGCGTTACGGCAAAAATCTGCAAAAAATTGAAGAACTAATACCATCCAATCAAATCGGTCGGGCGCGGAGACAAACAACTATTTCAATTCACTCCTAGGGGACAATTTAGAGTCTTCAATGAACCAACATTCATGTTTTTGTAATGCAGGAAGAATCCAGAGTACCTGCAGAAAAACTCAGCGCAGGAAATCCGGAGCGAGGATTTGAACCCCGGCCCTCAGCACTATGAGGCGGATGTGCTCAACACTCAAGCAGTGTGCCGCCAACCTAATTCCTCTGGACGTTTATTAAGCTCCACATTGCTTCATTCTCAGCTTTACGCGGCCTCAAGAGTGACTGAATAATGACAGCAACAAGGAGACTATGGCTCATTTAGGTGGCCCAAACAATCAGCCGCAACACCGGAATAACGAACTCGGACAGCAAAAATGAATCCCTCATGCTCGTGCTGGCCTACTCGGACATTTGTCTTGGCGTCCCAGTAGCTTGGCTTTCCTCCTTTAAACGGAGTGCCTTTGTAGTTTTTTGTTTTTTTTTCCCCTTAGCGTACAATTGGAAGAGTGAATTTGAACGCTGGCGTAATCCTGACACTCCGGCACAGGGTCACCAGTGATCCCAATGCCGGGAAATGGCAAGGAGGGGGGAGGTTCCAATGAAACAAGAAACTTGTAGCGCAGAGAAAAACAACACAGCAAAGACAATCATACGATGCAACTCCTTATGCTCAGCTGTAAAGATGCCAAAGTGTGACTATTTTGTACAGTAGATACCTCCAAGATTGAATAGAATAGCAGCGGATGGGCATTCAGTGCGCCATCTTGTCAAACAGCAAACAAGATCGGCCTCAAATGCACGACGCCAGTCAAGAAATATTCAAGCCCTTTGTTCCGAAAAGTCAAAACTGGCTCGGGGGCTCCGGCAGAGAGTCCTGGAAGGCCAAAGGGAACAGGAATGAGGGTTGCAGTGAGCACTGCACCATTTGGAAAAAATAATCTGCCATCCAAACATTGTGATTGCAATCAATTGTTCAAGGTCCTTCTCCCGTGAATTCTCTAACACAAGCAATGAATAAATCTGTATTACAATAAACTATTAGATTTATGCCACATGAATGTTTTGGTTCGAGAGGTTAGGCTTTAAAGAAAAAAGACAAATGCACCCCATGAAGGAATGAAACTGCACTTCAATGAGAGTTAAATTACTCTTTTAAGTGCATTTTCTGCACAGCCATTTTGAAATGATGAAATGATAAAGGGAAGGAAATCAAAATTAGATTTTTATCCGATGGATTGATTAATTGACAAAATAATGAACACAATCGAGTATTAAAATGATGGTAAATTTGCAGCCCTAAACACATCGACAAAGCTAATCCTTTGAAATTTGGCCGAGTAAGGCCATGCATCATAACGGCTCACGTAATATATGAAGCAGATTTTTGCCTGAAATCGTGGTCCATATTTGACGAGCTTTGGGGCACGGGCCTCCAGATGTTCCACAATAAATGCGTGAAGTCCTCATGTTTAACGCTGGCTTCTTTCGAAAGGGAACAGCAAATATTGAAGAAAACCTGAGCACTCAGGTGGAAAAATAGACTTGTGTGTCAGTGAAGCCGGGCATATTAGGTCTTTGGCTACACGCGAGAGTCCAGAAATTTTCAAAAACATCCCGCTCAGATGGACAAGCCTTCCCACGTCTCGCTATTTTTCTGAATGGACGATCCGACCGCAAGCCAAAATACCAGCGGAGAATGGCGTCCAAAATAAACCGATCCGATTGCAATTTGCCGGGCAAATTGACATTAATAAGAGGAGCGAGAGCTGTGGGGTGGCATTCAAGATGTCAGTCAGCAGTCCTGAATCCAAATGAGGAGTGCACAGTATGGTGTTTTCTGAGCCCAACACACAAGCAGGTAAGTCAGTGATGAGCTGACACCTGGCAGCGGTGGGGGAGGGGTGCGTTAATGTAGCGTATCTGCTGGGAACTGACTCCTGTGTGTTCTCAACAGCACCGCCTTCCTGCACCCTCCCGAAAAGAAAAACAAGAAAAATGGAGGCTTTTTAAAATGAGGACATTCATTTTCTTCCACAACCGGGGCTATTCAGTTTCATGTTCTTTTGTTGATGGTGAAACCTCAAAATTCAAACACCTCTGCGGTCAAGAATTTTGGAATAGACAACATTATTCAGGGAGAATACAAGTGTATGAGTTTAAAAAAAAAATCAGTCTGTGTGAATTCACGTGAGACTGTGGTAAATCTCGAGGCTTCAGCTCTGAAAATTAAAAGCAGCAATTGCAGTGTGTTACTCGCACTACTTGTGAGTTCAGTTGTATTTAACTTTTTAGCAATTATTCTTTGAGAACTGCTTGTTTAAAACACGTATATATCTGCAGGTACAATTTTGAAAGCCATTGATGTAGTGTATCAAAAGGAAAGGATCGACTCCACATGTGTGTTTGGATTTTTTTGACGGAACGGCACCACTCGTGGTAAATGTACCAGCCAATAGTTACAGAACCGCAAATGGAATTTATTGCGACTCGCGACCCGCGAAGTGGTGGATGCTGTCCTGGCTGCTCAAAAGAAGTAGCACAGCTCAGCTGACCATAATAATTAAAGGATGAAAATGGATACATTAAAATGGACTGATATGTATTTGAGCTTCATAACGCACATTTGAATATGTTCAAACGATATGTAAGATGAAGCAAATGCCTGGCATATGTAAAAGGTTTCGAACAACATCGATTTACATTCAATATGCTTCCTTTGAGACTAAGTCCAAACTTCTGCTTCAGACTTAAGTTTGAAGAAGTGACTACTTAATTCTTCAAATGAGAAAGGAATTCTAAGTTGCTTGCTTTATAAATGCTACCACTGAAAATATTTCTGTGCAGAATTAGTGAGTTGAACCTTCCTTAACCAAGACGACACACGGTCAAACTCTTTGGGAAACCCATATTGGATAATAAATTACACAATTATATAACACGGTAGAGTTACGGGCAGCTCGTGCTTGCGGTCCTCCATAATGGTAGACTTGTGCATGAAGTTGCTAATGGTGATGTTAGTTTCCCAACATGTGGTGAGCTTAATCTTCTGCAAAAACCAGTAATTTATCGTCGAGGAAAAAGAGCTCATACGGTGTAACTTGAGAGCCGATGACACGCTAATGCAATGAAATGCAATGTTGCTGTGCGAGCCTGAAGTTGCCCTTTTATCGTGGCTCAATGAAAACTACACTTCTGGTAAAATGGGGTGGAACTGAAGTTGTATTCTTGTTCAGGATTTCTAGTACTGTAATCCCACTGACAGTACAGTGAAAAAGTCTGAGATCAGCACCAGCCTTGTTTTTATGACGAGCCTTTTTCACAGCACTCAAATGAACACTTCAGAGATGACGTTTCAAACAAACCGACTGGTGACCATCTGGATAAGATATGCATTTATTTCATTTTATTTTTTATTTTACTTTTATACTTTGTGAGTCATTATGGTAGCATTGGAACCATCCAACTCCACATAATCAAATTGCCACCCCCTGTCTGTTCTTCATTCACCGCAAAGGAAGTAGTAGCCTGCTAACTAATGAATACATGCCACAAAAAAACCCTATGAATCTCTGAATAGTTTTCAGTCACTTTACTAGAAGTACTCGTAGCAGCACGCAGTTGTCAACTGCCAGTTTTGCTTCATTGGTAACATGTAGTTGTTGTTTTAGAATGTCAAAGTTGTCCTACCAATGAGATCAATGAGTGAACTAGTACATGGACCTTCAACCTTCAGCTGGATATGTGGACATTGAATACCATTTGAGCATGTATTGGCAACACAACAGTTTACATTGTTGTCTCGGAAAAGCTTACCAAAAAGACTTTTGACCAACTATTTGATATTGCGCTAAATTGACATGAACCTTAAAGTCAGGTCACTTCGTGAAGCCCAGAGTTCAAAGCAAACACGGTGCATCAGCATTTTGCTATTATGCTACACGCAAACGGAATAAACTGTCAACAGAACTGATGCTGGCCCCATGTGTGTATGATTTTGAATCCAGGTTTAAAATTTGTTGTTTTTTTCTGACCAATGATTAAGGTCTTTTCGAGCATTTGTATTTATTTTTCCCAAAACATGCTCTTTTAGTGTACATTTTTTTAGTTATGTTATGTCTGGCAAAGAGGTTAACCTCCTACGACCTGGCGTCCACATGTGTGGACAAAAATGCATCCTTTGCAAGAGTTCGGGTCTTAGCTACGTTTTATTTCTCTACTTTTCTTTAGATGTCAATTCCAATGTTGTTTAACTGTCTTAAATTATTTTGCCGGAAATGTTGAATTTTCTCCTAAAACGTAGCCTTTCAGTGTTTTGGAACTATATGAAGCACATTGAGTTACCTCGTGTATGAAAGTTCTTGCCTTAAAATGGGATATCGAATAAATGCTCAAACAGCTGGCCGTGGTAGTACTAGAGTAGTAGTAGGATAAGGTAACCTTTATTGGTGCATGATGAGGAAATTTGGAACTGTAAAACCAGATACGTGGGCACAGATAGATCCATTAGTTTACTGAATGGCACTGGTAAAACCAACAAAAAAGTGTTGAGATGCGTTCAGGTGTCCTCTGAAAATAACTGGTTCCTCGTTAAAAGCGTCGCATCACGTCTCCTCCGGCTTGTCAGCTAACTGCTCACTTAGCATGTGTCGTTTTAAGCGTCGGTCGCCATGGTGACCCAAAGAGCCACTGCAGAGTCGGGAGCAGCGTCCCGAGGAGCCCGAGCAACATCGGAGTCATGGAATTACGTGGCAAAATTAACACGCCCTTGGCGTGTGGACAAATCTGACTTGATTATTGTGAAGTACAGTTAAGCTTTCGTAGGGTGACGCTCACCTTCCCGCAAGCGCCGTCGCCGATGACCACAATTTTAAGCTGTCGGTCCTGGCTGTCCTCCTCCGAGTCCGACATGACACCGCCTTGTGCTCAGCCAGTGTCTGGCAAAGAGATAATGAGACCCCCTTCCAAGCAAAGAGCTCCACGATTCGAGGATTTGAATCCGAAATCTAGGCAGCTAATAATCACAGACGGATTAGTACAGCGTCGAATAAGCAACCATGCGCCATTTTGACTGTACCAACTTGGCCACTAACCTCGACTAGGTCGACAGAAACACTTAAACTGATGAAAAGCAAACTATTTCGGTTCAAAACGGACACATTTCAAGCATTAAAACACACACAAGGGCCCTCAACTAGAGATTTGTGTCTGTGGTGATCGTCACAACGGCGTGGAAGCGCTTGAGAAGCGTAATAGCAGCCGCGAGGCTTCAGAATGGTTGTGTCCAGAATGTGACGCGTTGCTGCGTTGCTATAGTAAGAAAGACGTTGCTATGGTAACAAAGGCCGACCAGAAATGTGGGTGGGTGGCTGCAAAATTTTAATCTCGTATTGTGGGAGGTCTTTGCTTGCAAGAAAGTAAAAAAGTTAATACTTTCTGAGGTGCCTTGTGTTTTATGTGTTATCGTGAATGCCAAATAAACACTCTGGCATATCTGTGGACGTTTATGAGCTTGTTGATTGTATTACAAAGAGGTCCTTAACCAACGTTTCTCGTGGTCGTACTTTCCAAACTCACCTGCAATAGATCAAATTCCACAATATAGAGAGGCTTTAAAAAATTGAAAAAAAAAAGTTTTTTTTTTTTTTTAGCCCTCCCATATACGTTGACGCATTAAAATGTAATTAAAACACACATAGGCTGATTCCATCCATTTTCCAATCCGCTTATCCTGACAAGGGTCGTGGGCGTGCTGGAGGCTATCCCAGCTTCCTTCAACCAGTAGCCGCGGTACACCCTGAACTGGTTGTCGGCCAATCGCAGGGCACACATAGACAAACAACTATTCGTGCTTACAATCACAGTTTGGGGCAATTTTGGGACAATTTGGAGTGCCCATACAACCTGCCATGCATGTTTTTGGAATGTGGGGGAAACCGGAGTACCTGGAGAAAACACATGCAGGCACAGCGAGTACATGCAAACTCCATGCAGGAATCGAACCCTGTTCCTCCGCACTGTGAAGATGACGTGCTAAGCAGTTGACCATCGGGCTGCCCGACAACAAATACAGTATATACATTAGACACACACACACACACACACACACACACACACACACACACACACACACACACACACACACAGGCCTATATTTGTCAGGTTAATTTGTTTGTTTTGGGCCACAGCATATCTCGAAATGACAGCTGTTATGCCCCGTCCTTCATATTTTTGTTTCCTCATTGGTTTAAATGGTTTGAATAGCATCATTATGCTTGAATGGAAAAGGCACCACCACTCGACATCCTGAATCTGTCATCTTCTATCCCCTCATAAGACTCATTCTGTTACCCGCGTGGTATAGGTGCAGAGAATAACCCTCAACCTTCATCCTGATTGCAAGAGAACAGCGTTAAAGGGCTCTTTTGGTTTCACTCCTTTATTGGACCTCAACCTGCACAAATGAGTGCAATCATTAACAGTTAAATATTGCCATGCATTTTGTTGCCTTCCTGGGAGGGCTGACCCATTTTGGAAAATAATCTAATTGCGATCTCCACCACATTTGGAAATCATCCACAATTTGATCAGAATTCCAAATGGTGAAAATCATTTTGAAAAGTTAATTTTTCAATCAAATAACATTTCATTTATTGAAATTGTGCATTTTTCCAAATGTGAGACTAAAGGGACACCTATTCCTTTTTTTTAAACACCTTACACTCATTAGAGTCACAGGTGAGGTGAAGCCAAGCCCGGCTGACTTTGGGCAAGAAGCTGCAAACACGTTGCCAGCCAATCACAAAGTACTTCTAGACAAACAATCATTCACATTCGAATTTACACATACGGACAATTTAGAACATTGTGTTCAACTAACTTAACAAACACATTTTTGGAATGTGAGAGAGAAACCAATGTAAACTCCACACAGGAAGGCCGGAGGCCAGATTCGAACTCTAAATCCCGAAACTGTGAGGCAGATGTGTTACACACTCACTTACCGTGCTGCCCTGTACATCATATGATATAATAAAATCCCACTTGATCCAGGCTTCCTGTTTGGAGCTTGCATGTTCTCCCTGCGCCTGCTGGATTTTCTCCGTGTCTCCTCCCACATTCCAAAAACATCCATGACAGACTGACTGAAGACTCAAAATTGTCCCTAGGTGTGAGCTTGAGCGCGGATGGTTGTTCGCCTGTGTGTGCCCTGCGATTGGCTGGCAACCAGTTCAAGGTGTCCCCCGCCTACTGCCCAAAGATGGCTAGAAGAGGCTCCAGTATGCCCGCGGCCGTCGTGAGGATCAGCGGTTTCAGATAATGGATGGATGGATATTTGTTGTCTTTTATTTGTTCTCTGACACCAGATGGCATGTGCTTGATAGGAAGTTTCAGCAAGTTGACAAAATTAGAATCTTGTAAACTACAGTCAGGAAGTGGGTGAAAATAGATCATTTACAGACCATGTTTGTTTGGAATGTAAGTGTCACTCATTTGAATGTTGAAAATGGAGGGCTATTTATTGATGCTATGATATTTGACGAATTGAAGCCTAAAATCCCACAACAAGCACCCGCATTATCCCTTCTGACTCACACTTAAATCTTGCTGGTGTTTGTAGATTTCAACTTTTTGAATAACAATGTGAATACAGTGCCATGAAATCACATTGGTTGTTGCAGCACAAATGCTGTTAGTAATCTTTGTCTGGAGTAAAAGAAGAAGAAATGGATAGTCATTTAGTTTCTGAAGTCCTGATTCCTGCCATTCAAATTGAAGATAATTCTTGTCAACAAATTTTCCCTCAGCAAATATGACCTTCATGTATTTATATTCTTTGCTACGTGAATGTAGAAGAACTAGAACTGGTGGTGTGGGAATGAAAACAGTTAATAACCAGGCTACAGACCATCATTAATAGAGACCACATTGTCAAGGCATTTACCCTTTTAAGATTTGCATGTAATTGAGAATACTGTAAACTTGGATGTTAGAGAAGCTATACGTTACAAAGACGGTGTGCATTTGATTTTTTTTTTTTGATAATATGTAATATCCCAATTCTCATTATAAGATAACACAACACTGTAAATGGTGCAAGTAGCAACATGACCATTTTTTCCAATTCAATTTTAAACCAAATTGTGACATGTGATCCTTGTGGTTATTTGATTCAGAATAAACACTGTATGGTAGAAATATAATTGGGTTCTGCATCCAAATCAAGACTCATTTCTCATTAAATGTTGAACCCAATCTAAAAAAAATGGCAGCTAATGCCAAAAATGACAGAATAAAAACAAAAACTTTTTTCTGCTTGTTTTAATACTGAGCCACTCTAGAAATTGAATCCTCAAATCAAAATGGGACCCACACCAAAGTAATTCCAGATATTTTTTCTCTGCTCATTTCATCATTTTCATGCCAGATTTTTTTCTTACTTATTGCTTTTGTAATGCAATGCTTGTTTTGCTTTAACATTTTTTCTTTATTTCCTTGAATCCAGATTCTGTTTTCAAAAGACACCAAAAAAGCCTCAAAACAAAATTGCACCACATCATAGTAAACTGATATGTTTTAATATTTTTTTACCATCCAAAACACAAGCACACATTACATTTTAAAGAGGCATTAGTTTTTGCTTATTTTTTTCTCCCCTCCACAAAAATGCTTCCCAAAAAGTGCTGAAATATCTTACCTTTACAAAGACAGCGAGAAAATAAGACAGAAAGGGCAGTGGGGGAGTAAACACAGCTTGCAACTTAATGAAAAGTAAAAAACCAACAACTGTCAATCACTGCAGAGGTAGGATGTAAATATATCAACGAACAAATGTCCAATTAGGTCCCCATCATTGACTTCCACTTCGGTTTGAAAAAAAAATGGGCTGTTAAAGTTCCTTATGTCAAAAAAAAAAAAAAAAAAAAAAAATGTCTGCAAATAAATAGAGTCCGCTCTGTTTTCACGGGTTCCCCGTGCATGAGAGTGTCCATGCAGGGAGGCAGTACGCGTACGGGTAGTAGTAGGAGGGTTGCAGGGACAGCAGCGGAGGCCGCAGCACCTCCCCGGGACTGTACTGTCTCTGGTCATCACGCACCAGCACCTTGACGGCCACCTTCTTGGCAGCCGGCGTGGATGCCATCAGGTCAGCGGCCATCTGGCGACGCTTAGTCTTGTAGCGCCGGTTCTGGAACCAGATCTTGACCTGAGTCTCTGTCAGCTTGAGGGAGGCGGCCAGGTCGGCACGCTCGGGCCCGGAGAGATACCGCTGGTGGTTGAAGCGGCGCTCCAGCTCGAAGACCTGCGCGTGGGAGAAGGCCGCCCGGGAGCGCTTCTTCCTTGCCTTGGGCTGCTCGGCACTCTTCTCGTCAGCGGGGCAGCCACAGTCTACAATAGGTCATAAAGGCACTTTAGGACGCTTTGAGGTCAAACGATACATATGCAAAAAGGATCAGAGGTTTGTGCTCACACTGTAGAGCAGGGATGGGCAACTTAAATGCTGCAGGTGGAAACTATTTTTCATCAGAGCTACTGGAGGGCCACATAGGGTCATGCACTTTTCTAAATATACAGTATGACCAAAAAAATGTAATTTAAAATATGGACAAAATAAGTGCATGTACGTCCAAAGTACATAGTCTTAACTCATTCAGTGCCAGCCATTTTCAGAGCCTTTTTGACCCTAACGTTTGAAAAAAAATATTGGAAAAAATTTATATATTTAAATAAATACTTGGGATTGAATGTGTGGAGTCTGAAGAGATATCATTTTTCATAACAGTACATTTTTCAGTGGATGGATGAAGATCCACTATCCTAACCCAACAGCAATGGGTATGAAGCAAACAATAACCATACTGTGATTTTTTTTTTTTTTCCGGGGCAAAGGGCCCTCTTGCATAAAATTACCATTCAAGCATGACACAAAAGTGCTAAACAAGAAAATGTAAAGTGCAAGAACTCATTTTGTACATTAGTTCACAGAAATCAACTCACTCAAAATTGCATTATTGACGCACTACGTTTGTCCTGGATGTCATTCCAAATACGCCAACCCCAAAAAAAGTGTTAGGCATGTACTCACATTGTAGTAGAAGGCAGTGGGGCATTATATTTGGAAATGTCTCATCACCGCATTATAATTATATTAGTGGTCAACAATTTTTTACAATTTGTCTAATCAGATCAGAGGTGCAAGTAAACTTTTCTCGATTTTTGCGCTGATTCCAAGTCTGTCCCGTTTTGTTTTTTTTTTACTTGAAGTGCATTAGTTTTTCATAATAATCATAATATAACAACCGTCATATATTATGTAATACTGTATAGTATTATATGTCTTAACAATTATGAATTACGGGTTTGGTTCAGCAAAAGGTGGAATTATTTTCTGAAACATCATAGCTAAATTTTGTAGTGTGCAAGCTCTTATCGGTCAAAGAAAAAATGTACATTTGCCAAAAAATTGATGTGCTCAGAAAAAAAAAATTGTGTCAAAAATACGTTCCGGGACAACATAAAGCCATCCCTGATCAAATTTTGCTCTTGACTAGTGTTACAGATTGCTGCAACAAATTGAAATCTAAATCAGATGTCATGGGAAATTGTGACAAATACAAAATACAGTGGTGCTGTGAGATAAAAGCTCATTTTCTAACTCGAAAAAAAAAAATCTCCTCTTTTTTCATCTTTCCTCATTGATATGAATGAAAATGACAATCCATGCCAGCCCCTCCAGAAACAATTTTTTGGGGTGATTTGTTGTTTTTAACAAGGAAAAAAAATATCCAGAAGCAAACCATTTCTGCCACATTTTTTTTTACCTCGACTCAATGGTCATTGTGCCTCTCCTTTTATTGTGCGCGCCATAGCCACCTGGAGGCAGTATAATCGAGACATATTGTAGAGATGTACACAGAGATGGTCACTGCTGGAGGAATGTTATCTGCTCTTCGCAGAGGATGAAGAATGTATGCCTCTGAGTAGTGTTCTATTGTCTGTCTCCATGTTTTGCCCCACCATTTGTTTTTAAATATCAATTGCTTGGAGGCTCATAGAACTGCAACAAGCCTGGCGATGGCAATTTGCATTCTTTGTTAGGACTGAGCAAGATGGATTTCACTCAGGCAAAAATTTGTGGTTGTTTTAAATACACAACACTCATTTTTTATTTATGTTTTGTTTGACAGGAAACATCAATGGGGGCGGGGGGGGGGGCGCATTAAACAGTGTGAATTGTTCACTTTGCCAAACTGCTGAACTGAGTTCGGTGCCACGACAGCGCTTGAATACACATTTTTGCTCATAAGTCAAAGCCGAAAGAAATTGACAGAACAGCGGCTTGTTTCTTGAAAAATCCTTACATCGGGTCACCATTGTATTTCGGTTTAGCAGGAATGTGGTGAAAAAAGGGTGTGGAATATCTGTTTAAAATGAAGAAAAACAGCAATTTCTACATAGAATTTCTAACAAAATGAGATGCAAACTGAAATGCATGGAGCAAGAAACAGAAAGTAGCCACACCTTATTTACTTTATTCAGCCACAAAAAGTGAAGTGGCACCTTGACTTTGACACCTGTACTCAAAGTACTGTACCCCTAAAAATCATATGCATGAACATATGTATAGAACATTTGTAATTTTGTAATGGTTGGTTTTAACATCATTGTAACACATTGCACCCGCTTTTTTGTATATGCAAAATTTCACTTACAAATGAATGTGCCCCCTCATCAGCAATCCCTTGAATGAAGTGCATGCCACTTTTCGACTATATGACCATGAAACTCTGCTAATTTATGTTTATTTTCATGTGTATAATTATTCTCAAACATTCAAGTGATTTACACTGGTTAAAGTGAATGTTTTAATTTGGGAATCCCAAGGTTAAAGCCCCCAATATTCAGTGTTCCATGTCTTTCAGGGTTTCCCAAACGTCTATTTATTTATTGATAAGCTCAATAATGAAATTTGAACCAAAAATCTTATTGCTAAAATACGTATACTAAACCGGTATGTTGGGAAAAAAACATGTAAAAGAAAATGAATCAGAAAGTCATTTGCCAACATATTTTTGACAATCTTTTTACCGTTACCCAAACAAATTTAAATATATATGCACATGACTGTTCAGTGTCCTAATTATTATTATTTTTAATAAAAGCATTTTTTTTCCATTGAAGACACCATTTTTGAATCAGAAATAGGGTGAAGTATTGAGTGATATGACTATGTCACTGTATTTTTGATGGAGATTCACACATTTTTAAAGTGCACTAGTATTTATCTATTCTAAAAAAATTAATTACATTATTTATATTGTATATGGCTGCAAGAATACTTATTTATATCATAATTTGCTTCATACAAAAGAAACATGAATACTTTTTTTTTATTTACCACAAGTATATTTTCTATTATTATTAATATTTAGATTACTGGATGGGAGAAATAACTTAAGACCTCTATGTGAGGAATTGAACGTTTAATATGGTTCTCGTAATGAGAACTATAATACCCATGAGACTATATGAGGTTGTTGGTTTTTGTTGGGTTTTATTATAATTTTATTTTTTACATATTGTATTCATTTCTTTGTATTTAAATCAGATTAATGGTTTTGTATAGTCTAAATATGGGATACTTCACAAACGTACTTTATTGCGGATTGGGACGTTATGCTGTTGTTATTTTTCCCATTATGAGTAAGATAATGTGATGAAATAAGATTTCATCACAAAGAGTTGGGTGCATCAAAAGTAAAATTCTAAAGTTTAGAGTCTAAACTTTATTGCCATCCTTGCATGCAGATTAAATTTTAGGATTGCACAAGCAGGGTAACCAAATAATCATTAAAACTTGGTGCATGGGGGTTGAGGGGTAAATTATGAGATGAATGGGAGTGACTTCACAGAAAATGCATCTGATTATTTTGGATGTAGTCCAGTTACAGGTGACTCTGAACCTCTTAATGTAATACATTCATGCATAAAATGTCAAGTTATGGCCATATTATGTAATACTGATGAACACACACACACACATACACACACAAACACACACACACACACACACACACACAAATATTTTTTGTCGACTATATATATATATATATGTGTGTGTGTGTGTGTGTGTGTGTGTGTGTGTGTGTGTGTGTAGGCAGGGGAATCTGAATTACTTTTAAAAAAATCAACTTTTAGGACAGTGAATATACGCTGCAAAAGGATCCCTGAATCCTTTAACTTATACTTGACATTGATGCGTAATATCTGCAGGAAAATTCATCATCACACTGTCACTTAAAAGTTTTTTTTTTTTTTTTTTTAATCAAACACATTAAGTCATTGTAAATAACACTTTTTGGAGCGGGTCTGCCTGTGTGCTGTTTACTCTGCAAAACTGCAACACTTTAATTTCTTATATGTATCGTAAAATGGACACGGTTTGTGAATGAACGCATAGAACCTTCAATAAGAACGTTATAAATTGCTCAAACTCAAGTGTGTCTGCAGACCGCCCAAATATTCACTAAAACATTTATTTACAACAGTAAGTTCTTTGTTCATATATATATATCAGATAGGGGTTTAGCCACGCGTAATTGCGTAAACTGCTGTTTTACGTAAATTAATCACCGCACGAACACGTTAAGGGTTTTACTTAACAAAAAACAACATTAACAAAAAAAAACAACAACATTGCAAACAACACTATTTAGTTATTTTAGTTTATTATTGCGCGTCATATTTGCTGCTTTATTCTGCGCTGCTGTTTATTTATTTATTTATTTATTTATTTTTACCAGTGGTGATATTATAAAACAGTTATTTTAAAACTGGACACGTTTTATGAATGAATACACTTAAAATGATCAAGTGTGCTTAAATTTCAGCGGACATGGAGTATTCTCGCTCTTACCTGCGGCGTTCTTGAGCTCACTGTCACTCTTGGTGTTCTCGGCAGCGGCGGATTCGTGGTCCGTCTCCTCCTGCGGGCTCTCCTCCGGCACGTCCGAAGCTGTCCCGGCGCCCTTCTCCGGTTGCAGGCCCTGCGCGACCCCCGGTGGTTTGGCGTCGTTGTCATCGCTCAGCCCCGAGTCCGAGTCGTAGCTCTTCTCGGGCGGTTCCCCCGAGGCGGAGTGCACGTCCCCGAATATTTTCCAGCACGTCGTCTTGGAGAAGCACACGTCCAAATCGGGCAAGTGTCTGCCGTCGTCCTTCTTGTTTAGGATAGCCTGGATGGAGAAGGGCATGAGCGAGTTGCCACGGACGGCCATATTCAGATTGCAAAAGTTTCGAAAAAGTGGCACGATTAGGCTGGTCGGGTGGGAAAGATGGGGGTCAGGTCATCCGTGGATGAATTTTGAGCTCCGCTTGAGTGCCACGTTCTGGCTCGCATCCCCGCGGGAACAACTCGCTGGAAAATCCGCGGGCGCGATGCTGTCCCTCCGCATAGCTGTGCCATCAGCGCGATCGCGTTCCCAGCTCCGGCCCTTTTCAGACAACTTTTTTTTCTTTTTTTGCCCTGCCTTACCTGTGACTGACAGCCTCCCAGCGCCGCCTCCCATTGGTTGAGAGTCGAGGGCAAACCACTTTCGTATTGGTGATTGTCACGACGTCACGCTGGATGATAGTCGGAGATACTGTATTAAGACAATCTAAAAAATAAATAAATAAATGAAGACAGTCTACTCAGCAACCACCCATTTTATGTAAAACGCTATTTTTTTTATAATTATAGCCTTCTTAATTTATATGTTAATTTTGTATTTCACACTCACGTTTCATTAGAGATTTGTTTCATCAACCACGTTAAATATTAATTTCTCTCACTTTTTGTCGTGTATTTGAACACAACATCAAAACTACCTAAACGAATTTTCATTTCTGTCAACTATATAAAACCCAGACATATTTATTTTACCTTTATTACACTAATTCGACTATTTCAATTTTTGTGTGTGTATTCAACACCTAATCAACATCTTCATCGACTCGACGTTTTATTTGTTGGCCCTGCATCACCTGTGAGTCTGGACGTATCGGTCCCTGCAAGTGTGTGACTGTTCGCGTGACAGCCTCCCAACACCGTCCCCCATTGGTCGAAAGCCGAGGGAAAACCACTTCCGTAAATTACGTCACGCCGCTTTCAATATGGTTGAACAAATTAGAACAGTTATGCGACGTGAGTCGCCCAACCCACTGAGCAACCACAAAATTACTGAAAGAAATACACGGTTTAAAATTAATCTAATCTACTCTATTTCATCGGTTTTCATTTTAATTAACTTTACAAAACATTTTTTCTGCATACTTTTAGTAAAAGAGATACATTTACCAAGCGTTTCTGTGTTTAATACAATTCCCCCCCACTCCATCTCGTACCTGAAACGCAACATCAAACCGACTCTCTCCAGTTTTTCATTACCATTAACCACTGACAGACCAAACATGTTCGTTCAGGGAGTCTGGTACGAAACAAATGATGCTTTTTGTGTTTGTTATACACACGCGCGTACACGCACACGCGCAAACATCCACACACTCACACGTGCACACAAACCAGAACGAATTATTACAAATATATTTGAAGGATCGAACGAATTGTTTCAGATAAAAAGCAAAATGAATATATAACGCCTCTGTTATGTGCGTGTTAAAGTATCTACTTGTGTTTTATAGACCACATATCTTATAAAACTAGCATATTGCGTGATTTAAAACATTTTCCATTTTTAAGCCACAATAAATGCATGAGGGGGAAAAACAACTCGATGAGCAATTCCAAGTCTTGTTAATTTTTAAATAAATAAATTGAATGTCGTGTATGCTATTCTTATTTGACTGTTTGTTACACAAAAGACAGAGCTTGAAAATAATGTTTTAAACTAAAAAAAAAACTAAAAAAAACTGTTCTCAACCGATGTGAAAGATACCCATAAATATGCGCCATAAAGTTCCATGCCGTTTATTACGTCACTTGAAATGCATGAAATAAAGAATTTAGGATTTAAAAAGACATTTGAAACGAGGTGAGATACATTGAGAACATGTGATAAAATGTCATGTGAGTGCGTAATGGACAATTTGACAACTTTGCCGATTTAATTTTCGATTTGAAGTAAAATAAATAAACTAGGAACATAAATAAAAAAGAATTGATAGAACGCAGAAAAACTGACATCTTATTTCGATTTGTCATATTTGCTAATTTGCTCGTGTCGTACACTCTGAATTAGCTTGGAGAAAATTATTTTGAATTCCGGATTTTATGCCAAAGTTGCGTAGTTTTTATAATTAACGACTGCGTTAATGAAATAATAATATTGGAACGATTGTCATCAGTCAACCCGATTACACTAACTTCTTTTGCATGAACGCGTTATGGTGGTCGCTGGACTTTCTCAGGTTGTCTGACAATACAACAATGTCATATTGCCATATCATGAGTTTTTTTATACATCAAATTCAGATCTCAAATGTCCTACGCTGCAGGAGTTTCTTCTGGACGCAATCACGTGACCTTCGTGGCTGTTCAATAAATAAATAAATATTTTAAAAACAGATGAGGTGGTAATGGCAACATCTGGTATATTTTCTTGCAGCAGCACACCTTGTTATTGTACTGTATATCCTACTACTTGTATTAGCTGTTTCTGCCCAGTTTGCATGAATGTCACATTTTCTTTTGTCTTTGGACACAACGGAATTTATGAGCAGCAAAGGGGAGGGGACATTACGAAATTACTGTATCAGTAATGTGTCACTATACATATGCTGCAGTGTATCTCTCTCTCTCTCTCTCTCTCTCTCTCTCTCTCTGAGAGAGAGATAGCGACTCATTTCGGGTGAATTTTGGTGAGTGTACACAATGGAGAATTTCGCGCAGTAAAAAAAACAGCACTGCCTATTAACAACTAAATAGTGGCGTCGCTACACAACACGTGCTGAAATGAAGCGTCCTGAAACATGAGTTGTAAAGCTGAAAACCGAACCAAGAAAACGAGCCATTGAAAACAATCACATGACGAGACGGACCTAAAAATAATTTACATTCATATTCAGTTTTTTTTAAACAATAATCATTAGATTGTATTGATTCAATGCAAAGTGAATTATTTTATGCAGATACCTAGATCAAGCGTCTAGCCTCAAAATATTTTGCATGGCTGTAACGTGTCGAAATAAAGAATGCAGATATTTTCTTTTAACGTTTCAAAATTGATTTGTCACAAATAAAATTATTTATGCAGGTATGGTGGGTTATTTTTGTGAAATAGGGTCATTTAAAAAAGAAAAATCATATATTGAGCCCAAAGAATTACCGACAACTGTACAAGCTGCTTGTTTTATACATCAATAAGCAGTATTTTATTGAAAACAAAACATTAATCACATTTATTTTGACATACATTATTCGTCTATTTTTATTAGATTTACCAATTTAGAGGATGAACTGCAGTTTACAAGTACTTCAATTGATTGTTGGATGTATTTATCAATTCTAAAACAATCTAAGATTAATTCAAAACAATTTAAGATGGAAAGACTTTGAAAAATAGCTATTGGCCTTTCTGGAAACAATAAAGCAACAAACTCTTTGGGGGGGGGGATTTCTTAAAAGTGTTGTTCCATTAGGGACTATAGTTCGGTAAGTTCTTTGTTATAGAATGGAATTCTTTTCGGCAAAATTTGAAGCAATATGTTGAATTCAACACCGAGCAACGTTGTTTCCTTGAATTTTTTGAGTTCATTCACCCAACTTTTTTTAAACAACGTGCAAAGGTCGTTTCTGCAGACAAGAGGGCTCCATCTGCTGGCCAGAATCAAACCTACTGTTTCATAAAAGAAAAAACGTGCTTGAAAGTTGATATGTTTGCACTTAATGGCTCTGCCGGGAAACGGTTGAGAGTGGTGGCTTCTTTTTTTTCGCCCCCTCTCCTTTCTCGCTGCAGAGAGATGATGCCTTAATATACCATAATAATAATAATAACAATAACAAGCAGCTCCCTGCCAGCTGTATAGTGAGGAAATCAATTTAAATGGCACATTAGGCCAACGGCACCCCAAATCATTTTTTTCTTCTTCTTTTCAACCTGCCTCATCTTGTTACCTCAATCTTGTGTTTTTAAAAGAAATGTGCCTGAGCATCGCCATGGTAACACCGCTGTTAACTCGCCATCTTTTTTTCACATCTCCCAATAAGAACACCCTCATCTTTTCAAAGAATTTCTGCCAAATTGTGTTCAGATGGAGCAAAGGGGAGGGGTGGGGGGTGAGATGGGTGGAGTGGCAGAGTGGGGAAACTGCCAAGAGTCATTTACAATTAATGCGCCCCCCACCCCTTTTAAAAAGTAATTCTCACCAAATATCCCCATCATCCCCATCTGGATGGCACACTCAATCAAGCTCAAGGCTGGAAAGTGGGAGAAAAGGGAAGGGAAGCAGCCTTTTAAGTGAGGCGGGGTTTTTTTTTTTTTTTTTTTTTTACTCCTTGTATCCCAGGGAGGAATTTCGCTTGCATGCCATGAAATGGAGGAGCCCCCACAAAACAGAACACTTAATACAGTCAAGGGAGGCCGACTTGGATCCCATTCAAAACTTATGAGCTTTTAAACTCCCATTTTATGAGAAGATCAGGGGTGGGGAAGCATTTTCCTATCAAGGCCCATTTTAGTTTTTCGAAAGTCCTCTTTCCTAAATTTATGGGAAAATATCCAAGAAATGAAAGCAGCCCCAACAAGGGATTTTTTTTTTTACACAGTGGATACAAATAGTCTACACTCTACACACTCCTGTTCAAATGCCATATCCCAGGCATAAGAAGGTGTGCACACTTGTGCAACGATATCTTTTTTTTTCCTCCTCTCCAAAATATTCTAATTTTCAATTAGGTTGTTCAGGTTACAGTTCACATGAGTGGTGGTAAAACAAAAGGTTAATTATTGATCTCTGTCTGATTGTTTTTATATTACAAAAAACTGGCATTTGAACAAGGGTGTGTAGACTTTCTATATCCACCACACAAAAAATTAAAGGCACGACACCGCCTGTGGAACTTCATTCACATGGAGATCCTGCAAGATGACACAGTTCCACAGAATCCATCTGGCAGGAATATTTCCACGACCGTGTGCTTTTACACAGGAAGCACAACATCACACAGTCAAATTATGAGATGACAGAAGTCGGCAGCGGCAAAACTTAGCATCCGTGACAAAACCAAGTTGTGAGGAAGTATTGAAACATTGAAGAGTTGGACATGGGAATTCAAAACTTTAGAGGCCAAATTAAGCTCACCTCCAAAAGGTTTTACCGGTTCATCTTGAAATTTCACACAAAACCCGACTATCCACTCAACTTTTTCTGAGTACAGTAATGTAAAGTCAGACTTCATGACGGCGATATTTAGTTAAAAAAATGACAGCATACATGGTTTTGTTTCAGTTTGTTTATCATAAAGTAATAACCATCTGACATATTAAAGACAAAAAAAGTATTTATGTAATCATAAAAAAAATAGGAGTAAAAGACAAACACATTTTATCATTCACAGAATGAATATTTTCACTATAAAAATTCTCAAGCTTGTGTGCCCTCTGTTAATTAACCCTACTTAAACTGCACTTAAACAAAAAGGAATGATGGAGCGTGATCGAAACCACAAGTGAATGTTACTCGATAAAATTTAAGTGCAATTGTTTACGTGCCAGCTGCGTTTTCCTCGTTTTGCCGGCGGCTCCTCGGACTTCTGCCCCCCTCGCGTTCGCACAGCAGCGGGGCTGGCCTCCAGTTTGCGTGCCCCCTTGGTAACAGTTGCTTGGGCCCTGGTCCCACTACGAGGGCAAAAACAACGCTTTGCAGTAACAAACATCGAAAAGTGGTAGGCCTGAAGAGATTAGCACCGATGCCCACAGTAAGCACACAATTTTTCAAAATGTGTGTGAAAGTAGCAAAGGCATCAAACCCTGCCTGATTCGTTGATCAGGATTTTTTTTTCTTCCTTTTTGGTGAACGCTGGAAGCAAGTTAAGCGTGAGGTGATGAGGTTGAACTCACCGCGCACCAGCTGCAGTCTCGTCTTTGCCACTCTGTCGACTGGCCCTCGTGGAAGGTTTGCTCGGCTTATTCCTGGAAATTACCAACGAATATGACACTCCTGCCCGCTGTAGCCAAATAGTTTGTGGCATACGATTCTTCGTATGATGCGGTACAGTTGTAAAATTACGCATATGGCGACAGTGATAAAAATGTATTAAATTAACACTGGGCCTGAAGAATTTTGGAAAAGAATCAAATTACAATGGAACTATAAGATACAATGACCGTATTTTCCACACTGTAAGGCACACCTAAAAGCATTCCATTTTCTCAAAAGCTGACAGTGCGCCTTATAATCCAATATGCCTCATTTTTGGATAAATATTCTGATTTCTTGGACGTAGTATTTTAAATGTTCTGTAAAGCGCTCTGATACAGCTGCAGCTTGTGAAAGCTCTATAAAAGGATATCTTAATCTTAATCTTAAATAAAGCTGGTTTGTATTGTATTCCCTTTAGCATAGCGCCATCTATTGGAGGCATAATGCAACAGAAGCCACTATTGTATCTTCTGTTCTATGTGCCTTACAATGCAGTGTGCCCTACATATGAAAACAGTTATATAATAGGCCGTTCTTTGAAGACGTGTCTTAAACTCTGGAGCGCCTTATAGTGCGTATTGTTTTTTTTTTTCTTTCAAAAAATAAGAAATCTTGATTACAATAAAAAATATTAGCTCTACTATAAATTACAGTAAACTAAGATAAAAGCAAATGCAGCATTAACTAATATGAAAACTTTACTACAGTTACAGGTGTAACATTACTAAATACGAAGTGTCGGCCATCATAAAAGTCATACATGACTTGATGTATTGAGATGTACAGGTGCATCTCAATACATTGAGCCACAGAAAACTTTGCAGTACTGTAGTTCATTGCAAAAGTGAAACTCATAATACTGAAGATTTGCAGAATTGATTGATTGATTTTTTTAAATACTTTTGATGATTATTAGCGCTTATAGCTAAGAACCAAAAATGCAGCATCTCAAGAAATGAGAATACTACATTAAGATAATCAAAATGATTTTCATGCCAAATTATGGAGGATTTGGCCTTTTGAAAAGTATTTTACTGTGTTTAATTAATTAATCTGTATATCATGCAACTTTCGCTTTCTAGAATGGCTGAAATAAACTTCTACAATATTCAAATTTATTGAGCTGAGCCCGTACGTGGAGGTCACCAAAGCGGACACGAGGAATCACCTTTCAGCTTCCAGACGAGACGCCAAGCGCGTTGTAGCTCTGCCTTTCGGTTCTTTGCCGCCATCGTCGTCTTTCTCTGCGCCGTCCTCATCCTCGTCATTCTGCTCCGCCTCCTTTTCACCTGCCGTTCTCTCTCTCTTGTCTGCCAGTGGGACCACAGCGGTAAACGGAAAATAATGACACCCTCTTGTTCTTTTCAATCAGAATCACTCATGCGGGGTAACAAAGAAGAACCTGAGTCGTCTGAGGGTGTCGCGGCCTTGGGAGGTCTTCCCCTCCGAGCGGGCTTCTTGGGAGTGGAAACTTGTTGCTCGTCAACCTGAAGACATTCCACAGCACTCTCTCTTACTGGATTCAAGTGAATATGAGAACGACAAAGGAAGTCAAGTAAGAGGATGGCGTTTCAAACTGTCTCGCTCACGTACACTGTCGGGTTTCTTCTCATTGCCGCTCTCCTCCTTTGTCTCCTCGTTGTCTTTGCATGAAGAAGCTGAAAAGGCGTTCACTGATTGAGTCATCATGAATCGCAGCAAACAAGACCGTGTCAAAGTTCGGTCGCTCACTTGTGTCCTTCATGGACTCCACGTGTGCGTCCTTGATGCACTCTTCACTTGTGTACTCATCAGCGGTGTCTGTTATGGCTTCCTCGTTTGTTTCCATAATCGCCTCCTCACTTGTGTTCTTTGTGCTCTCTTCACGAACAGGCTTTGTGGCCTCCTCATGTGTGTCCTCCATCACCTCCTCGCTTGTGTCCTTCAATGCATCATCACTTGTGTTCTTTGTGCTCTTTTCACTGACATTCTCAACGGCCTCCTCACGTGTGTCCTCTCCAGCCTCCTCACGGGTGCCTTTGATGGTCTCTTCACTTGTATTATGAGGAGCTTCCTCACTTTTATCATTTGCAGCCTTCGCAGATGTTACTTGGCTGGCCTCCTCCTCACTTGTGACCTTCATATCCTCTTCGCTTGTATCCTTTCCAGACTCCTCACTTGTGTCCGCAATAGTTTCTTCACTTGTGTCCTTTATTGTTTCCACACTTGTGCTCTTTACAGCTTCCTCATTTGTGTTCTTTACAGTCTCATCACTTCTGTCCATCGTGGGCTCCTCACTTGTTTCCTCAGTTGCCTCCTTAGTTGTGTCCTTCAGGGCCTCCTCCTCACTGGTGTTCTTGATCATCTCGTCTCCCACTTGAGTTTCTCCAGACTTTGCTGATTTCCTCCTCTTCTTCATTGCTGGTTCATCTGAAAATGAGCATGTCACCATTTCAATCTGATATACAGCCAAATCTCGGGGCCTGGACTGGTTAGGCAGTTGAACTCGTGTGTTTGAGCCCAAATGTTTAAAAAAAAAAAAAAAAAAAAAACTACGGTTCCAATTATGCTTGTAACCTCTTTGTAAGTTCCAATATTATCGGTACAGAACTGAATGAAAATTTAAAGACGTTCACCTCTGATATGAATTCATACTTTTTCTTTTGGTTCTCATGGCAAAAATTGAATTCAATCCACACACCATAACCAGAGTGCACATTGAAAATCCCCAATGTTTCAATCAAAATGATTCACCGACAATCAAAGTAAGAAAAAGAATGGCTGAGCGACAGCTTGAACCTGGAAATTTTTTATCCACAGTCAAGGTAGCAGTGAATATATTTTAATAAAAAGCATTAGCAGACTTGTTTGTCGTTTTCTGGACGGTGTTTTACCAGCAGAGTTTCCTTTGGCTGCTGGACGTCTCCCTCTGCGGCTTGGCGTCTTCTCCCTCTTGTCCAATTGCTTCAGCGACTCCTCGTCCTCCACTTCTTCCATGGCTTTGGACGACCGTCCCCTGCGTGGTGTTCTCACCTCTACAGTCTTCGGCTGCTCAGCTTCCTGAAAACGAATGTTTATTTCGAGTTTTTTTTTCCTTCTTGAATAAATCAGCATCCAGTTAAATCTTTGTTGCCATTGAGAGTCTCTGACCTCAAATGATGGTTCCTTTGCACCCTCACCTTCACCTGCCGAACATTGAAATGATTGCTGTCAAATATCAATTTGGCAATGTTGCTGCATTCTTAACATCTACCAGCTTACAATTATGAGCGCATTCATTCACTGCTACGAAATTCTGACTGGACAGCTTGCGTTTACGTCCGCCACGTCCACTGTGTTGCTACGAAAGAAAAGAAAAAAATATTTATAAAAACACCAACAACTGTAGCATCAAGGATGATCCACTCGCTGCGTGTTTAAGAGTTACCTTCTCAGACAGCTCAGAGTTCTTCTCTGGCTCATGGATGTCTGGGCTTTCACCTGGATAGATGGCGACAAAGACATCTAGGAAGCAAACCACCATCAAAATATCAAACAAATCATTCAAAATTACAGAATTACACACTTTCTTCTTTGGCAACTTCTGCTCCACTCTCAGGTTCTGTGCCAACTCCGGGTGGAGAGCAGAGTTCCGCCTAAGCAAGGTGAAGTGAACAAGGTGAAGATCAGAAAGTGACAAAGCTGTGGCCTGTTTCCTTGGGAACAAAAAAAAAAATCTCGCTTACAGTTTGGGCACCACGTTCCTCCTGCTCCTCTTTTTTCAGATCTTTTTTGCCTGATGAAGAGAAGGCGGCAAGTTCACAATATTGAAATAAATAATTACTGTCCCTACATTGTTCCTTTTGAGTAACATTGCACCTGCATTGAATGAACACAGGCACGGTGTAAGGACAGCATTCAAATAAAAAATGATGATGAAACATTTCATTTGTGACATTGACACTGAGAGACATGAATTCAACATTGTAGTCTAGTGGTGCAGAAATGCACTGCCATAAGTGGTGCTTATTTTTAGGACCTGTTGATGTTTCTTTCTTCAAGCAGACGAAAATTAGCATCGATCAAAATTTGTTGGAAATACGGTAATTCAGTGAACCCCGTTCATCGCGGGGGCTTACATTCCACAATGAGTCCATTACATTTCTTTTGTGCTTTAAAAACAGTCATACTTCGAAAAAGACTCTTAAAATCACATTGAAAAAGTATTTAGACACAGCAAAAAAAAATGTGAACATAAAAAGTAGAGAAAATATTGTGTGCATGTTAGATTTGTGACTTGAGAGGCAAGGCAAGGTGGGGCCAAGTCCGTGTGTGACTGTCTGGGTGTGAGCTGCGGCCAAAAGCAACTAATGTGTGAGTGTGTTCATTGGTTTTATGTGTTTTAAATGAATAGCTGAAAAGTACAGTAGCTCCCCAATGGCTTTACAGTAAGTATACTGTAAAAACTCGTCAAAACGGTGATATGACATGAAAAACGATG
Source organism: Hippocampus comes (assembly GCF_001891065.2). Classification (NCBI taxonomy): domain Eukaryota; kingdom Metazoa; phylum Chordata; class Actinopteri; order Syngnathiformes; family Syngnathidae; genus Hippocampus; species Hippocampus comes. Next base: position 2,015,152 of record NW_017805275.1, read on the forward strand.
GCTCTCAACCACTGATGTCCACGATATGGGGTATTTCTGCAACAGTAAAATAGATACTTTGCACAAAAAAACTGTACTGTAATGGGCTGCGGTTTGTGAACCGCAATGAGGCGGGGGAATACTGGACCTCTTGTGTTGGATCTCATTACATGGTGCTGATGTCCCTAATGAAGTGAACCTGCAAATGTATTCAGCCTTTGATCAGAATCTTTACATACCGACACTGACGTCAATCTGCTCCTTGGCTAATGCCTCTTCTGTCTGTAATTCAGATGAAAGAGCATTACATTTTTTTCTTATGTTTATGACAATCAAAGAAAGCGATGTAACGTGAGGGTGGTTTCTCACTTCGGTGCTCATTGCATCAACTTCCGGGTGTGTTTGCTCTAAATGTGAGACGAAAACCGATGGTGCGTCAGATGGTGAAAAGTCATTTTGCAACACAGACGATTCATGTGTTCACCTTGGGGACTGGAAACAGGCTCCACGGTAGGTGCCTCACAAGGCGGCGCAGAAGCATTCCCCTCCGTGTTTCCTATGCCACCATCAGCAACTACATCTTCAATATAACAATCAGCATAAAAAAATTATGCTTTAAAAAAGTCACTGATAATATTCCCGAGCCAAGCAATTTTCATTGAAATACACTGACCATGTTCATCGACAGCTGCTACTTGTTTTTCAGCTGGCTGTGAGTCAGCAGCTCTCTCGCCAGCTTTGGACTCTTCTTCATGCGAAGGAAGGTCACCTGGCTTGCCGTCGTTCTCCTGCACACGCGGACACACACACACAGAATGGTCACGTTACTCATCAAATTGGACATTTAAAATGTTTGAAATTAAGACAGAATTACAAGAAGGTAGGATGCAAATAGGCAAAATAAAAGCTGAGGGGCAACAAAGGTGATTTACCTGAAGAGCAGGCAGCAGAGGCGTTTGACCACTTACTGCATCCATTTCAGATTTATCTGTCAAGAGGAAAACACCACATCTGATTTAAACAAGCACTTACTATTCCAGGGGATATTTGTTTGGCTTTTAGGTGACATTTCAGGATGAAACTAAAATGTAATTGTGTAACTCGACTTAAAAGTTCAGTTTCTTACATATCTGAACATAAAAGTGTCGCCAACTCACAAGCCAAGCTCCTCCAAGGTAGCCTTTCCAAGGAAAATTAAAGTGATCTGTTCAGGACTGCCTACAACACATAATTCTTCCATTTCCTATGTTTCTGTGATTTTATGTCCTGTTTTTATATAATATCTATTTTTACATTGTATTTCCTTATTGTCTGTACAGTGTCCTTGGGTGGCATGAAAGGCGCTTTTAAATAAAATGTATTATTATTATTATCTCCTCTAAACCTTTGAATACACTTTATAGTTGCTTTCAAGGATCAAAGACCTGTTGTGAATTTTCCCTTTCATGCCATTGTTCGGGAACAGCTTGTTCTGTAAAAAGTGCTGAAAGTTTGAACAGTTGGAACAATTTTGAAGAATAGGATAATGAGAACGCAAGCAGTGAGCGCTACGAGGTCTCTATTGTTTCTGTAGACATTCTTATTCTTCTCCGCAAATAATCACATTTTGGAGAAACTAAACATGAAAGAAAACTCGCCAAACTTTGCACACTGGCCAAAAAAATTGACATTTTAAAGTTGCCGTACACAAGTACAAAAAAATGGGTCTGTCGTGCCGCCCATAATCTTTTAACATAGCCCTCTCCCGTTACATTTGACCGACGGCTATGAAAATTAGGAAGCATGTGAAGCGGCCCGAGACTTTAAAAAAAGTTAGCTAAACCCCAAAATGCAGAGGGAGTGAGCTATGAGTATTTGATCATACCATTTTGTGTCATTTTTGCATATTTACAGGGGTCACATTTTTGCCATTGTGTCCTAGACGGTTAACTGATTGACTCAAACTTCTGTACCATCTCAACACCTCAGACAACAACAGGGTAAAAAATAAATCTTTTAAGTTTTCAACATACTATATGACGAGGGTCGGGGCATGGAATTTTATGTTTCATAATTCCTCCTTAAAAGCATTCTTGGTTGTATGCTTCACCTAGATCTATGAAAAAGGGCCGACATACGTATCCGACCACGACCTACAAAAAAGTCTTTTGTAGCTGTATGCTAAACCTAACAGAAAATAATTTTGACTTTAGTTTTTGATTTGGTGCCATTTTTGGCCTTCTATAAGAGGTTGTATTTCAACAAACTAATCCGAGAGTATTTGTCTGATCGTCAAGTTTTACTGTCTTTCATCCCAAAATTTATTGAAAGCTTCTTATTTTGTCACACGCTGTTGCTGTGGCAATGCGCTGTTTGCAAAGATAAATTAGGCTGTTTTTGAGGGTCCAATCCTGTGTCAATACTCATTCAAACTTTCACACATAAGGCCTAGCTAAAAGATTTGAACTGTATTTTCAAGGGTTACTGCCCTATGTGCCACTGCCCCAACGCGCAAGTACCCCAACTTGGCCAGGGTTGCGATGGCCCTTTAAAGCTGCTCAAAGGTCTTTTTGCAATTTGCTTTTCCTCTATATTGTGATTTAATCTGAGATTATTTTTTCAAGATCATCTTCCCACGTATTTTTGACACCATGAGCAAGCAATAATTGAACCATGAAGTAATCTGAAAGTGACAGTACTTTAGGCATTCACAATGACAACTTCACAAAATTCTACCAACCAAATGTATCTTTCACACAAATTATGAATCTACTCAGATTACAACAATAATGCAAATAAACCTGTGGCTTTAGCACTGCAACTATTCATGTCATATTCATGTTTTAGGCAACAATTATGTAATGATATGGAAACATGCAGACTGCATTTCTTAGGCAGTGAACTTATCCAGCGACAATACATGTACTGTATATATAAAAAAAACAAAATGTGCCAACTTTTTGTTTTCTTATTTCCAAATTGCAGCCTCTGTGATTTGAAAATTGCGCTCTATACTATCATGTCAGCCCTAACTCAAATTAAGGTCACCTGGAAAGGCTATACTGCATTTGAAGTTCATTCTGAAATTACAAGCCACAAGCCAAATATGCCAAACTGGTTGTGAGTCGCGCAAGTTGACTATCAAACAATAAGAATTACCTTCACTGTTCCATTTGCCATCATCAATCTTCACAGTCTGGTATGCAAAGGGTGACGATTCAGAAGGATCTTCTTGTGGGTTTTGCTTGTCCTCGGGTGCCGCCGCGTCCTCCTTCAGTCTTCGACTCACGAAGCTGGGGGGCAGAGCACTGTCGGGGTCCATGGAGAGCAGCGTGAGGGCCGCCTCTTTCATCTTCATGTCGGCGTCCTGAAGCGTCACCTGCAGTTGGCTGTGCTCTCGACCGCCGGCGGCGTGCAGCCTGGCGTCCATGGCCGAGGTGCACACGTCCACAAGTGTCAGCAGAGCGTCGGCCTCCGGAGGCACGATGGGCATTTCCAGCACTCGCGTTTCGTTTTCGAGTGTGATGTCGCTCAAAAGTTGACGTGTATCGTGGGAGGAGGAGATGCCAACCGGATCAGGGCGCACCGCTTGCATTGGCACCTCCTCAGCCTCAACGGAAAGAGCCGTGTCTGACTTGTCGACTTTGTCTTCTCTGGTAGCTTTCTTCTCCTCGTGGTTTTCCTCTTTCTTCTCTTTCCGGTCCACTTTTTTCTTTCCGCACTTGACTTCAGGCTCTTCAGTGCTTCTCCTTTGCTCCTTCACAGTTACCTCTTTCTTTTTCTCCTTCTCAGGTTTGCCGGCAGCCGAGGCCCCACGGATGTCCAACCCGTGAGTTTTCTTGTCCATCTTTGATGCCGGGTGAGACTTGGGCTCCTCTCTGGATTTGGACTTTCCCATTGCTTTTCCTTTCTCCGCTGGCTTGACTCTTTTTGGGGAATTGTCACTGTCAGCAAGAGTCTTGTTGGGGTGCTCGGCTTTCGTCTTTTCTTTGTTTTCAGTTTTTAGTTTGTCTACTTGCCGGTGTTCACTGTGGCTCTTGGACCTTTTCAGGACGTCTTTGGAGTGTTTCTCCTTCTTCTTGCCACCATCCACTGCCTGTGTCACCTCAGGTCGATCCTCCAAGTAGCCAGAAGAATCGGGGCGGAGCAATTGCTTTGAATCACTCTTTGTTGTTGTTTTGTCACCTTTGATCTTGTCCTTCTCTTTGATCTTGTCTTTGTCACGGCTCTTGTCTTTCTCAACAGACTGGGCCCGCATCCTCTTGGCTGAAGCCTCGTCAGCCTCACAGGCAGACGTTTTCTGTTCCTTCGCACCGGTCATTTTCTTGTCATTTTTCCCTTTCGGCTTCTTCTCACCTCTCTCATCGGAGGACGTCTTGGCAGAAATACTATCCTTTTGCTGGTGTTCATTGGCCTGGGGTTCAGATTTCTTCTCCTGCTTCTGTTTGATCTTGAGGTGCTCCTCCGACAAGGTGCGTTCCTTTTCTTTGCGCTCCTTGCGGGACGGGCGGTCAAATTTTCCGACGGAGCGCTGCCTGAGCGCCTCCTGTGAGCCCAGCTCCAAGTCCAGGATGAAGGAGTGCGTGCGAGTTTTGTCAGGGAGCGTCTTGGCATCTCCGGAATCCTCCGAGATGCTGCCGCTCCCGCTTAACCTTCGGTAACTCTCTTCAGGGGCCGAAGGCTCGGATAAATTTCTCACCAGCTTCTGTTGTAGGCTGCGCAATGGTGTTGATTTTACTTCCTGAAAAGGACAAAATGGCTCGAGCTCATTTAATCTATTTTTCTGTCACTCGTCATTTGGGAGCTGAAGCCTGTCCCAAACATTCACACTCATATTAACATCTATGGACAACTTTAGAGGCATCAAAGAACACAACATGAATATTTCTGGAAAAAGAAAAACATACAAACTCCACACGGGAAGGCCAGAACCAAGATTGAAACCCACCCCGCAGAACAGTGAGGCAGACATGTTAACAACTACCAATTGCTATTGTTGAATTTAGTTTCATCCAAGATGACGGTAACGTACTGGCTTCTTAGATGTTTCTACTGCTTCTCCTTTTTTCTTACTGGTCATGTCTCCTTCTCTCCTAAACAAACACAAACATGAGCAGATTACATTCGGGGGGGTGGCAACGAAACAATACTGAGAGACCTTTCAGATTCACCTTGAGTCGAGCTTCCGCTTTCTGCTGAGAGCAACTTTTTTCTCCAGAACTTTCCGCTCTTTACGGGCTTCTTTGGCTCTGGGCGTCTCAAGCCCATCAGGCAGGCTGCTCTTCTGTTTTTTCTGATCTGTGCAGTAACATGATGACCAAGTAATACAACTGAATGATTTTTCTTGAATGAGGTATCCAATCAATACAAAATCCTCGATCTTCAGATTGAAGTGTGTATTCTGCCCATATTTAGTCATGCCGTATAACTTTCCCATGCCCGCAGCGTAACTTGGCGTCCTTGAAGCAATCATCACTTAAAATTGGAACACTCCCTACTGGAGACCTTGTAGAGACGCACAGACATAGGAATGCACCAGTTGATACAAGCTAAGAATCGGTTTAGGAGAAACGAAAGTCCTCATGCCTCACCATGAGTTTTGGTACCACCCTTCTGATGATATACAGTAAATATAATGTTCCTTCTTTGCACTCGTGACCACCACAGCCATTGTCTGTAAATCGCAGGTGCCCGGAATATTCTGCAAATAAACCCTTCGAAGGTACTGTTCATCGACTCCAGCCTGTATTTGGATAACCAACATCCTCTTTGTCCGAAATTCAACGAACACGCATGAGAAAGAAGGCCACTTTGCCCCCAACAACATGCAAGGCCATATTTGTATAATATACACTATGAATTAACCACAGTAAATTAATATTGGGCAAGAGACCACATAAAAGAAAGGAAAACAACCGGAGTTCTGGACACACTTTATCATGTCCAAATTTTTGACTGTTACTCATTGTATTTATTGTAGTATGCATTTTATTTATTCATCCGAATAAATTTACTACTCAGATGTTAATTGGCTGTGAAAAGAGTACAGTATATTTAAATCAATTGTTCGGTCAGTTTCGAGTTTGAAGATATCAAGAGTTGAGGAGCTTGAAGTCAATTTGTGTGCCAAAAGGAACAAACAATCAGGCCTAATTGGCACAAAACAGATTGGACCTGGTAGCAGAGGATGATGCTGAAACGTGAACACGCACACCAAATCCATGAGAGAGGAGGGCAATCCAAGTTGAGCTACCTTGTTCTTCAGACTGTGCTGCTTTCTGCTTGCGTTTCTCTTCCAGTCGCTCTCGATTTTGCTGCCTTTTGAGCAGACGTTCCTCTTTGTCCTTGGCCTGTAGAGAACATTGAAGAGACCCACATGGTGATATACGACTCTTGGGCTGAACGATTTAGAAAAATCATCTAATTTTCTCCCTCAATATTGCAACTACAATATACAGTTGTGCTCATAAGTTTACATAACGGTACTTGTAAACTTATAAGCACAATTGTCTTGTTCAATTAGTTTTTCAAGGCCCTCTAGGCATTTATATTTTAACAAACAAGCAATAAATCAGTTGATTTTACAAAAAAAAAAAAGATTTCTTCGACATAAATGTTTATAGGTTAGGCTAACTAAACACTGACTTGCAGCCTTTCAGGTATATCAACTTCAGAAAATTCTTCAAAACAAGTATGTATTAAAGGTCAAGAGTGAAGTAAATATTTTGACTAAATTGTTAATTTTTTTTTTTTCAGTTAACAATACATCTGCTGATGCACAAGCTTGGACACATCATCAGTGTTGTATCCTGGACTCACTGGGTGTTTCGGGTCTTGCAACAGACACCCTCATCCAGGCGACCCGGCCGAGGTGATCAAGCCTCGGCCTGTGTCCAAGTGGCATGCTACACCCACTACAACCACTGCTCTCCCCTTTTCAACCAGAGCCATCTGGAGGCTTTTTCTGCTGCCTCCACGTTGTTGCCTATGGCCCTTCTACGGTTGGCACCCGTTATGCCTAGTGTGCTGTAGGCTTTGCTCAGGGAGTGGCTGGCAAACCCCCGACTGCCCACCTCCACTGGCATACACTTGGTCTTCCACCCGTTCCTCCGACAGTCCTCCACCAGCTCCTGGTACTTCTCCCTCTTTCTTTCATGGGCCTCCTCCATCCTCTCCTCCCAGGGGACATGATGGCGTTTGACTAATGGTTTAGTAGAACGAATGGCAACCTGCAACAACAGTAGCAAGCGTCATTTTGCCACTTGGGTTATACCATCTCAACTAGACCCAGTCTCGGGCAGTGGAGAGCAAACCAGCAGAGCAGTTTCTTGGTGTTTTCTCCGGCCTTTGTCCTTCCCTGACAAAGCGGATGGCCTTAGCTGTGGCTTGGGTGTATCGGCTTCCCTCTATCCCCTTGCTGATTGCTTCAGCGATGGATTTGAGGACCTGGTCATGCCTCCATCGATACCGGCCCTCACCCAGCGCCTTGGAGCAGTTGCTCAGGATGTGTTCCAGTGTCCCTGTTTTGGAACACAGGGGGCAGGCAGGTGTTTCTATTTTGCCCCATGTGCACAGGTTGGATGGGCTTGGGAGGACATCGTAAACCCCCTGGATCAAGAACTTGATCCTCTGGGGATTCCACCGCCAGATGTCCTTCCAGGTGACGCTCCGCTCCATCGCCTGCTCCCACTTCATCCAGGCGCCCTGCTGCCGCATGGCCACTGCTCTGCTGGTTCTCTCCTCCTCGACTGAAGCTCGCACCTCCTCCTGCACCAACCTCTGCCTCTCTCTTCCGCTGGCACGGTCAAAACGGGTTGCTGGTTGTCTCCCCAGTCCGGCTCTGCCTTGCGCCACTGTTCCCAGGATGGCCCTGTGCTTCAGTCGTGACTCTGCTTGCTGGACCTCATCGGCTGCCTTCCACTTTCTCCCTGTCCTCACAACGATCCCTGCCCCGGACACTTTGGCATCTCTGGATCCAGAGTACTGCAGGTGTTCCCGTGCCCGTGCCACAATGAACTCCTCTCTGACTGAACTGAAAGGGAGCCTGAGCTTGTTGGTGTTCCCATACAGCCCAATGCTACTTAGGCTGCGTGGTAATCCCAGCCATCTTCGCAGATAGCTGCTCACCTTCTGCTCAAAACCTTCCACCACAGTCATGGGGACCTCATAGATGAGGAGAGGCCAGAGAATTCTTGGGAGGATCCCATGCTGGTAGACCCAGGCCTTGAATCTTCCAGGGAGCCCAGACTTGTCCACTGTCCTTAACCAGCCCTCCAGGTCAGCACTGGTTGCCTTGATGGAATCTGCATCCTTCAGACTGCAGTTGAAGACCTTTCCAAGGCTCTTCACTGGCTTCTCAGTGACTGATGGGATCTGATGTACTCCCAGGCTGAAGCGGAATCTGTCTGTGACCTTCCCCTTCTTCAGAACCAAGGACCGGGACTTTGCCGGTTTGAAGCTCATGCGTGCCCACGCCATGACGCGCTCCAACCCCTGGAGGATCCACCTGGCTCCTGGTACAGCTGTTGTTGTCACCGTGAGGTCATCCATGAAGGCTCTGATGGGAGGTTGCCTCACTCCAGACTTGCTGAGGGGACCTCTGCATTCTGGTTCAGCTGCCTTGACCAGCATATTCATTGCCAGCGCAAAGAGGCTTACTGAGATTGTGCACCCAGTGATTATGCCAACTTCCAGCTGGTGCCAGTCAGATGTCATCTCGCCAGAGGAGACTCTCAAGCTGAACTTGCTGTAGTAGTCCAGAATGAGGTGTTTCACCTTCTGGGGAACATGGTGTCTCTCCAGTGCCACTCCTACCAGCTTGTGGGGTATCGAGCCATAGGCGTTAGTGAGATCCAGCCATAGCACCGCCAGATCCCCTCTGCCTTCTCTCGCCTCCCTGATGAGTTGGGTTACCACGCCTGTGTGTTCCAGGCAACCAGGAACTCCCGGTATTCCACCCTTCCTCCATGACTGGGCGATCTTACCTCTCCTCCAGATCACCTTCAGAGCCCTCCAAAGCCGATGTCGTAGCTTTGGGCAGTTCTTATATACCTTATACGGCACTCCGCTTGGACCTGGTGCTGAGCTTGACCGTGCTCTCCGCACCACTTCCTCCACTTCACTAAGGCAGGGCTCTTTGAGGTTGAACTCCGATGTAGGCTCTGGTGGCATTGTCAGTGCATCGCATGGACCCAGCGGCTGTTCTCTGATAGGGTCACTGTACGTGGCCTTGAGGTGGTCATTGATGGCATCCTTGGAGCAGGTAAGGCGGCCAGACCTCTTTTGACCAAGAAGCTGCTTGGTCAACTTGAAGGGATTGGCCAGGAAAGCGGTTCTTTTCCTGGCCCTCTCTTTCCGCCTCCTCCTGTGGAACTCCGCCCTCCGCAGGGTCAAGAGTTGCTTCCTTAGAGTTGCTCTCAGATCCGCTAGGCCAGCTCTCTCAACTTCCCCTGCTGTCTTGTACTGCCTCTTTAGCAGCTTGAGCTCTTCCCTGAGACTCTGGATTCTCCTTGCTCTGTGGTTTGGAGCATAGGCCAATGGCGTGGGCTTGGGTGCCTCCGTTCCAAAGCGCTCAGCCGCGATGTTAACTATGCGAGTGGTCATCGTTTCAAGCCGACGGTCCACGTCCCCTTTGGCTGTCACTTCCAGGACCCGATCTACATCCTCATCAAACTGCTGCCACTCGGTTCTCTTTGAGGATTGGGGCCACTGGATCCTTGGTCTGGCCGAAGGCGCAGAGCCTGTTGTTATGGTTGGAGCTTGTTGGTTCTGGAGGCTCTGTGGGTTGTTGGGAGATGATGCTGTTGTTTCTTGGGGGCTTAGGGTGGCATGTGAATTGTTAGCAGCGGGTACAGGCGACACTAGGAGGCTCTGGGCACTGTGGGTTGCCTCCGGGCCTGGCTCCTCCTGCGTCTGACCAGAAGTGACTTCTGTGCGTTGTGCCGACATTGCCGCTGACAAACATTTCCTCCTGCCTTGATGTATTCTTAAACCCTTCTGATTCTTGCAGGTTTTACCGCAGATGCATTGAACTGTCGTTGTCGTTATTCCGTTGTCCTGGGTCGTCGTTCTTAAATCCGTCCTGTTGGGGTGCTCATCCTCCCCCCCTCTCGGGCACCCCTGGGGGTATTTTTCCATTGTCGTGTCTGTAGCTTGCTTTGGGTTCTTCCTCTCAGAAGAAGTGGCTTGGGCTGCCAACCCTCCCCACCCCGGTTTGCCGTCTCTCCGGCCGTCCTCTGTCTTTCCAGATGTCACCACCCTTTTCGTGGTCGTCACCCAGTCTATTCCTGGTCGTCACTGGTGCTCCCAGAGGTTTCAAATAATCATTTTCCCAAGTGAGTTACTGATGAGCGACAAACCTGGAAGTGTGACGTCACCTAAAGACAACAGTATGGAAACTAGGGCAAGTGTACAAAGCCAGTCAGAAATCGGTTCGGAAAGCGACGTTTCAAACTCATCTGAGGTGATCCAAGAGTTGGAGGAAGAGGAGGTTGTTGGCAAGGTGTATGTTGTACCACACATGCACGAGCCAGATGCTCAGGATGCGGAAAATGTTGTGCCCAAACGGCCGGACGCAGAGTTGGGAGATGAGACCCTTCATAACTGGAAGAACGGTAAACTGTATAGGCTGCGGTTATTAGCCTATTGTTATTGTTTGCAATTCGATGCTGTGCTGTGCTGTAAACTGAGCATGATGGGATTACCTAGTCTGTCCATGTATTCCTGCTAGCACTGAGAGCGCAAGTCATAGTGGGTTTGTGTCCTACACTGTCATCGCTAAGGTAGTTCTGTTGTTTTGTCGGCCACTCAGTACATTATACCGGCAACATTGTTAGTTGTAAACCATTACAGAGGATTTCATCCATGCACTCATTTAATTTGAATGTTTTCATACAGGATTAAATCCATGTACACGAATAATACTTTGAATCGAATGTTTTCATCAACAACAGCCAGAGTTAATTATTGAGGAGCACAACTACCGTTTTTTGGAAATGCGGTTGAGAAAACAGAGGTCTTCTAAGTGGACCAAGAATGCTCGTCAACACTGGCATGAAATTCATTTGCTTTGCGTGAATCAAACTGTATCCTTCCAACGTTGTGGTCCATTTACAAGCCCTATCCTTTTCTTTTGGCCACTCAAACAACTGTTTGCCTGAATGTGAACAGTGCATCGCCACGCAGCGTCGAGGTATTTTGCCAAATAACTCGCTAACAATGGCACAGAGCAGTTGACGGGACAATCAACAATGCATTACAATGACTGACTGGCGAGTCATCATTCTGTAAATGACGTCAGTCGCCGGAGATCGTTGAACAAAAGCATTTTCGTTGTAAAGCGTGTTGCTATGGGTCGAACTATGAACCTGGGCGGGTTGCATTAAAAAAGTAACAAAAGTATGCTTGAAATTGTTTTAGCACTAAGTATTACTCAAAAGATGGTTGGCCAAGTGTACTTCACACTTGACCTTTAAACATATTATAAGTCAGTCATCCATCAGTCATAAATCAGATAACAACAATACAAAAAAATCTGTCATAAATTTGAGATTAGTTTATCCCACCAAATAAGGTTTGTGGGCAGTGGCTCACACATGCGTATGTCTTCCAGCATACTAATGTATATTTTCGAAAGCCGGAAAAATAGTGAGCGTGAAGAGAAGCTGCCTCTTGTAGAGAAATTATTCTTTCTTTAAAAAATTTGAAAATGCGTTGTTTCTGTTCACAAATACTCCCGTTAGAAGAAAGATGAAAACTCCCAACATATTTACTTGAGTTATGAAAAAAGGCATTTTTTATGGCCAACTTCTGTACCATATTTTTTTTACTTTTATTGCTGAAAGAGTGAGGGTATGTTTCATTCTTTGGTGACATATTGCAGGCTGCTTTGACTTCACACTTCCACTAGATGTCCCTAATGATGTCCCCCAAATGTTGCTTGCACTGAAGCACCAAAGCTTCGAGTTTGTTTCAGCACAATTTGAAATAAAGCCTCGAAGCTTCCTGACGATTCACCCGCTCATCTCTATGTTTAATGAAACAATGACATGTAAACATGTGGACTGCACTTTTTAAGCAGTGAACTTATATTGACACTATATAAAAAATAAAGTATACATAAATAGAAGTTCAGAGTGTCCCCCGCCTACAGCCCAAAGACAGCTGGGATAGGCTACAGCACCCCGCATGATTCTTGTGAGGATAAAGCGGATCGGAAAATGGATGGATGGAGAAGAGATTAAAAAAAAAAAGATTCGTTATTTTTCAAAATTTTCAGCTTTGCGATGTGAAAATTGCATTTTATGACATTGTGAAGTTGATTTGAATTTGATTCATTTTTCAACCCTACACAATGGCGTTAAATTTATTTTTTATTTTTTTACGGTACAAGGAAGGAAGTCATGTTTTATTTGTTTTCATTAGCAAGATCCAAGAGCCGATTTTTTTAAATTATGGCAGATTGGCTAGAAGTGCATATGCACACTATTTTATACTTATCGAACAAAATAATGTAAATTCTTTGACGAATCCTCATGTGTCCAACTCACCACAGATCTCCGCCGTTCTTCGACAGTGACCTCGTCATCTGAGTCGCTATAGTAACGGGAATAAAGGAACGGCTTGTGCACGTAGGCCTTGCGGCGAGGTTTACTCTCTTTGCCTTCCTCTCCAGTCTCCTCGCCCGCTTCTTTCTTGTCTGAGTTCACACCTTAAAAGTGGAAATCGAAGGGGAAAAAAAAATCATGAGCTGACATATGTGTATAGTTATCTGTGGTCAAAAGAAAGAAAAAAAAAAAAGAAGTGAGACCATCGGGTGCATGCTCGCCCTCCTCAGAGGAATCGGACAATGGCTGCTCATCATCGCTTTCCCCTTCGAATGATGACAGGTCGCTGGTGTGCACAGAACTCACAGTGATGTCACTCAAGCCGTCCAAGTCAGAGTCCTCCAAAGAATACTCTGCAAATGATGATGCCACAAACCAACACTAAATATTAGGTCACAAAATAAGGCTATTTGCACATGCTCAGTGATGTTTTTAAAAGAACAGTACATTATATAATTTTATATATTCCTATTCCCTATATTCCTACGACACTGAAATGAATAAAAATGCCATTAATCCATTCCATCCTCTCAAAACAAAATTTTTTGAACGTGATTTTAAAGTTGAAAAAAAAAGCAGAAGAAAGAATTAAATATGTTTTGTATGATGTTTGATTCTTTGATTGTGCAGTTTCCCCCGGTGTGTCTGCCGAGGCCGCCTGGACAGACATATGTAAGTAAACGGAGACGGCCACAACTACTCAGTAAGATGCAGCAATGGAAGTTGTTTGTTGCAAAGGATTAAGAATATAAGACTGAGTGTTTTTATATTGTCTGTCTAGATGTCTTGCTCCACTGCTTGTGTTCAACATCTGTAGCCTAAAAGGTTATAACAATACAACACAATGCTATTCGTTAGTTAGTCTATAATGTTTTACATTGTTTGTTAGCAATTCGTTAAGTGGACTTTCCTTAGGCATTGTCCTTGTTTTAAATATACAACGTGGAAACTTAGGTTGAGAGCAGACTTCAACCGAGGGTGGCACTTAACAGTTTGAAGCCTCTTTTTGAAGAATTGTTCATTCTTTGTGAAAACAAATCTCAAATATTTGTTTGCAAGTCAAAGCGAGGTAATCTGCTGAAGGACGGCTCATATCTCAAAACTATTTTCTGACATGTCATGGACTAAACCAGCAATTAAAACTGAATGAATTGCTTAACTACACAGTCACTGACCTTCCTTTATCCTCTCTTTGGCTTTCTGCTTGGCCTGGTTGCTATCTTCTTCCTGTTTGTCCTCTGAAAGTTTCTCAGTTGTTTTACCGCCCGCTTTCGGTTTCTCTTCAGCCTGGTCTTCAGCTCGCAGCTCTTCCTCCTCCATCTTTACCTCCTCCGTGGAAATTTCCTTCCCGATGTCCATCTGGTCCGGAGGGTCGTCCGTCTTTACCTCTAATTCCTGGAGCTCCGCCACCAGCTTTGCTTCGTCTGTCTCTACCTGCTCAGTCTTTATGTCTTCCTCCTCATCCAGACTCATGTCCTGCTCGCCGTCCTCAATGGGCTCATCGTGGGCTTTACCACCCTTCTCGGTGGACCTGATGTTGGCCTCCTGGTTGAGAGAAGTGATGGCGTCCAAGATGGACAAGGCGTCTGTGGCAGCAGTGGGCGTCGACACAGATGTTGAGGCTAAACAATAAAATGGTCAGAATTAACTACAATGAAAGCTTACACTTGATCACACAACATCACTCTGGTAGTTAATGGGTGGATGAGAAGGTGACTGAACGACGACATCACACGCACCCTGCTGTGGGATGATGGCGTCCACTTTGATCTCTGTCGAGGGCATCGGCACTGGCAGCTCCTCAGTGCTGGTACCAGGCGACATAAATTGGTTGACCACTTTCTCTACCTGTGGCCTGAAGATGTGGTTGACTTTGGGATCCACCACCTGGGCCACGATTCTGTCTACTCCTTGTTCCAGCATGCCAGATCTAAGAGGGATAAATTCCTTTGAGTTTTTTCAAGTTTCATTTCAAACTTGAAAACATGGAGAGCAGATGTTAAAAAAAAAAAAAAAAAAAAAAAAAACTTACTGCAACACAAGCTGCCTGATGTTGTTTCGCAACTGATTTTTGTTCAACTGGGGGCTCCAAGTGTGGTTGGAGAGGTGATTGGAGACAAAGTTGTCGACTCGTTGTTTCAAGTTCAGATATGCTGGCTGCAAAACATATGCAAAAGTTGAATGGTCTGTGCATTGAGGTATAAATTGTATAGATGCTTTTTTAATTTACCATGGTATGTTGTAAATAAAACATTTGTTAAAATTATAGTCACTGTTACACTCATCTACAACATACATTTCCTAAAAAGAAGGCAAAATGCATGCTAAATGTTGATGTTTTATTTTCATCTACTGTATTGGATTCAACTACACAAGCAGTTATCATGGTCATACTAATTTCTTAGTTCTGAGTTTCTCAATGTGCTCTTAAAATGCCCATTAACCAACACAACGAATCCATTTTGGGGGTTATTTTTAACAATGTAGTTTCTCTACTGTTTTGATTGATTGCAACTTGTGACAACTATTGCAGAATATTTCAAGGATTCTTGAGAGTCAGCTTTGTTTTGAATGAAACGGGCACATATTTCACACTAAGAAGAATCTTGAGACGGCTGAATCAGTTTTTCCAGTATTGATAGACATCATTTTTGGTACATTTTTCTTTAGTAGTGTGCCGTTACATTTTGCAATTGTAAAACGAGTGCCTTGGTTCAGTAAAAATTGAAGACGACCACTACTTGAAAGGAGATTGGCATCATAAATAGTTTCACATTTATCGATATATTTTACACCTATAAACCTCACAAAGATGCTGTCAGTCCAGCATCAACATCATTTGTGAAACACGCATCAAGAAAACCTGGACGACTATTGAATGGAGACCACTGGCAGGATTGCTGGTAGAGTAAAGAAACAGTAACTATCCATCCATCCATTTTCCGATCCGCTTTTCCTCATGAGGGTCAGGTCGCGGGGGGTGCTGGAGCCTATCCCCGTCGTCTTCGGGCAGTAGGCGGGGGACACCCTGAACCGGTTGCCAGCCAATCTCAGGGCACACACAGATAAACAACCATCCGTGCTCACACACACACCTCGGGACAATTTTGACTGTTCCGTTAACCTGTCATGCATGTTTTTGGAATGTGGGAGAAAATGGGAGCACCCGGAGAAAACCCACGCAGGCCCGGGGAGAACATGCAAACTCCACACAGGGAGGCCGGAGCAGGAATCTGCACTCTGAGTTCGACGCGCTAACCACTGGACCACCGGGCGCCCGAAAGAGTAACCTCACTTTAAAATGTTGGAATAAATCGCGATTCGTTGTACACGATGAGTACTTTTGCAGTACTGTCGTACTTAGTTGTTGTTAGCTAGCTTATTCCAACACATGCAGTGAGGAGATGTGATCTGTACTTTTGAACAAAAATAAACACTGAAACGTTCAATGTGTAATGTACTGAGACTGTATTCATTTCGTTATGTTGTTACCTTCGTGTCGACGTCTGCAAGGCAGTCCCTCCTGAACTGGTCAAAGAGTCCTTGTGTTTTTAAGTGATTGACGATCATTGACACTAGTTGCGGATCACCCGGTGGTAAACCCGCCATGATGAAATCAAACCGATTAATTTTTAATCATTAAATTTAAGCATATGGGACCGAAAGAGAGAGTTTTTGTTTTGGTACACAACGGTATAAGCGGTTTCAACCCGGAAGAGTTTAAGTACAACATTTTAGTGAACCGGAAATAGAACACATTTCCTGTTTTTAAAAATATAATGAATATTGTATTTCTTTCACGATTGCACAGTTGTAAATTATTAAATAAAATAATGCAAAAACGCTGAATGAATTACGTATGTATATGTATTGAGTCTCAAAACAAACAGGTACTTCATAAATTGCTTATTTGATAAATTGACTCTAAATTCCCATTGTCTTACTTAGAAATAATTTAGTTGTACTGTAATCAATCAGCCAATTATTTGATACATTGAAACAAAAAATAACCGAACAATGCATGCGAAATCTATTGTTTTACTTATTTGAAAAATTATAAAATGTTAAAAACTAAAACTAACAGACAAAAGTGTTTAGTTTAATAGCGTTACATTTCATTATTGACGATAAATCAATTAACTAACTCCTTGTTCATATGAATAAATGTGGTTTTCAATAATTAGATCTTTTTTACATGAATATATTAACAAATTATTGTATCAAATCAATACAAAAATGTCAAACGGTTTTAAATTATATTACTTTTTAAAGTCAATTAACCAGTTATTTAAAGACATAAATCAATACATTTTAACGAACACATTTTAAGGAAAACCACTGAATAAATGCAATTAACGTTACAGCACACATGATAATGTAATTGGAGGAATGTTGAT
Source organism: Hippocampus comes (assembly GCF_001891065.2). Lineage (NCBI taxonomy): Eukaryota > Metazoa > Chordata > Actinopteri > Syngnathiformes > Syngnathidae > Hippocampus > Hippocampus comes. Next base: position 2,032,112 of record NW_017805275.1, read on the forward strand.
TTCTTTTGCTCAGCTCTGCTCCCGATTACTGTCGAACAGCAAACATTTCGCTACGTTCTGCCCCTGTATTCCAGTTACTCTGGGGACATCTAACGCTGAGAGTGGCACAATTGGCACAAGTAAAAATATTTTCATGGTCAAACCAAATTATTGGCATGTTAAATGGTCATACACACGATCGATTGAATGTTACAGTTGGGATATCACGTTAAAAACACTATTGGCAGCGGTGGGATTCGAACCCACGCCTCCGAAGAGACTGGAGCCTTAATCCAGCGCCTTAGACCGCTCGGCCACGCTACCGTGATGGACCAAAGTGATCACCAAAGTCACTAAAAGTAAATTGCTAGCCAAACTAATTCCAGTTACTCCTTTTCGAAAATAGGTGATTTGGGAAAGTTAGCTGTTATATTATTAACAATTAGATTCGTCTATGTAATTTGATCATGTTAATGATTTCTCAATGACTAAACCGGTCTGCAAAAAGAAACATTTTCTCGGGCATGTCAATTCTAAACACTTCGTTAGTTTTCGTACAGTTGTAAGGCATATTAAAGTACTGTAGGCAGGCGTAGAAGAGTTACTCGTATTTACTTGGCATACAATAATGACGGATCATTTTATTACTTGATGAAAGCGTGCACATGGACATGTACAGTTTTTCAGGTTATTCCATGTCAACTGACAGTTTGTCCATGCACTTTATACATATACAATTATATCAATTAGTGCTAAGAAAACAACTAATGCCAATTACTCCTGGAAAGCTCATGGCGTGTAAAAGAAAAACTGGAGTACAGGTATTTGGAGCAACATAAATGGTACCACTGTTTGCAGTGGGAAAAACTGATCTCGAAAATATTTGTTATTTCTGATTTAAGAGGGAGGAAGCAGATAAATATGAACCTGCAACTACATTTTTGCATTTTCAAATGATCACTTCAACATTGGGAGGAAACCAGAATGTCAGACTTTCACTTGACACTAACACTGTACTGAGCTATCTTGAAAAAAGCCCCCAGGTCATTCATGTGGTCCTTGGGGTTGACATGGAGACTATGATGGTGACCCCTGCTTTATTCATGAGTGTACTGTATTGTACTTAGTTGACTAGTGTAAAACATTGTTGATGGCACTTATCAGCTTTCATAAAAAAAAAAAAAAAAAAGGCAAGCACAATTATTACTATATTATTAAATCTGTTTGACACTGTCAATTAAAATTCAGCCTTACAACCAACAGTGCCTGCAGGGATTTAGGGGCCTCGTGGGGGGGACTTCACATTGGGGCCCTCCACTGTTTAATGGATCTGTACAATTGCGTTTTTGAATTAATCAAATGAAATGACATTTTTGACAATATTCTCATTTATTGAGATGCACCCAAAAATAAAAACACCACCCTGTACAAGATACAACATGAAAAATACATTTTTGAGCCCACAGCAGGACATTTACTAAAAGAATGCAGGACGATGAATCATATCTCCCCATCACAAAAATAACACAGGTAGCTTTGGATTGGGCTCACGAGGTTTTGGCAGGACAGATGGGGGGTAAGATCCGGCGCGAATTGTCGCGGACCCACGGGTGCTCGATGACGCGCTGTAGCGGTAGACGATCGGTGGGGCAGTGGCGAAGCAGCTTGCTGATCAGGTCCCGTGCCCCCTCGGAGACGACACTTGGGAACTTTAGATCCACCTGCAAAATAACGGGACCAGATTCAGAAACAGCTGAAGAGCCATCAGTCCTGTAGATTTTAAAATTGTCCTTTCATTTTATGCACTTGACAAACTAAGAGAACAGTATCTTTAAAGATTGGTGAAAACAAAGCAAGTAGCGCGAAAGGAAAACTCAAACTTTTAAACAACATAAAGACAACAGCGGAATCAGTTTACATCATTTTACGAGTGACAAAATAATAAAATAAAAACATAACAACATGGATCAAACATACGTGTTAAGTATGACACACAATCAACTACAGGTAAGACAAACACATATGACAAGGATTTATGTCATTATAACTTTATTAATGAAATGCACTGCACCACAGTGCATTCTGGGAACCAAAAAGGACAAGGACACTCAATCTCGAATATATTTACAGTTGACCCTCGCTATTCGTGGGAAATAGGGACCAAGCTGGCCACGGTAATATATATATTTTTTCCCAGCCACAAAATCGTCCTCAGAAATTCTATATATAGGTCGGGCCCGAAAAGAAACTTCCCACGGCTATATAATATAGAAGAGAAATACATACAGTATTTTCAAGTGCCACATCAGAGAAGGATTTCGGTGTCAGGATGACATTGTAACTATAACATCTAACAGGACGTGCCTCAACTTATGCTTATTTTCCTATTACTGTAATCTGATTTAGGACGTTTTGATTTATGTTTAAGTCATACTTGTTTGGTAGAATTTTGTGACGTCATAGTGAACATTCGAAATATTGGAAGTCAAAGTGTTTCGGAAGTTAACAACTCTAACTGAAGTACAGTCGATTAAAAAAAAAAAAAAGTCATTCATGGTTCATTTGTATTTCAATATTTCTGATATTGTTTATTGCAACAGATACATTTTAATTTTGTGAAGTTATTGCTTGTGTTTGTTTTTGTCTCTGCCGCGGAACAGTGGACCAGCTCTACACCTTTGGCAGGGTCCTCGAGGGTGCATGGGAGTTCGCCCAACTGGTCTACATCTGCTTTGTGGGCTTGTCAAGGGTGTTGGACCGTGCCCCTTGGGAGTTTTGTGGGGGGTTATTCGGGAGTATGGGATACCGAACCCCCTAATACAGGCTGTTTGGTCCCTCTACCTTGGATGCCAGTCTGGTTTGCATTAAGACTCATTTCCAGTGAGGATTGGACTCCACCACCGCTGCCCTTTGTAAGCAATTCTGTTCATAACCTTGATGGACAAAATTTCTTGGCACAGCCGAGATGTTAAGGGCGTCCGCTTTGTTGGCCTCAGTATTGCATCTCTGCTTTTTGCAGGTGATGTTGGCTTCTTCAAGCCGAGATCTCCAGCTCTCACTGGAGCGGCTTGCAGCCGAGTGTGAAGCGGTTGGGATGAAAATCCGCAAGTCCAAATCTAAACCCACGGTCCTCAGTCAGAAAAGGGTGGGTTGCCCTCTCCGGGTTGGGGATGAGATCTTACCCCAAGTGGAGGAGTTTAATTATGTTGGGGTCTTGTTCACGGGGGAAGGCAGAATGGAGTGGGAGATCGGTGCAGTGTATGCTGTGATGCAGACTTTGTATCGGTCTGTCGTAGTGAAGAAGGAGCTTTGCCAAAAGGAGAAGCTCTCGATTCACGTTCCTACCCTCATCTATGGTCACGAGCTGTGGGTCGTGACAGAAAGAATGAGATCCTGGATACAAGCATCCGAAATGAGTTTCCTCCGCATGGTGTCCGGGCTCTATCTTAGAGATAGGGTGAGAAGATCGGTCATCCGGGAGGGACTCAGAGTCATGCCACTTCCACATTGAGAGGAGCCAGATGAGGTGGCTTGGGCATCTGATTAGGATGCCTCCCGGATAACTCCCTGGTGAAGTGTTCCAGGCATGTCCCACCTACAGGAGGCCCCAGGGATGACCCAGGACACGCTGGAGAGATGATGTATCCCAGCTGGCCTGGAAACGCCTTCGGATCCCCTGGGAAGAGCTGGAAGAAGTGGCTAGGGCGAGGGAAGTCTGGGCTTCCTTGCTAAAGCTGTTGTCCCTACGACGCGACCCCAGATAAGCGGTAGAGAATGGATGGATGTTTATCAAAAAAAAAAAAAGAAACACCTTGAAAAAATAATTGCATATTAAATAACAATCACAATATTGAGGAGAACAAATTACAATTAGATTATTTTTCAAAACTGTTCAGCTCTACACCAGACACTGGTCCTATTTCAATGAGAAAGCATACACAGCCGAGGAAACAAAAACCCAATTTCACTGAGTTAAGACATAAATAATGGATCTTCTGTTATGGATGGTTGTGATACAGCAATTTAGCCTGAGAGAGGCAAATGTTCGAAACATTGACTGTGACTGACTCACCTTCATAATTCTTTTGTAGGTATCAGAGTGAGAGGTAGTTTCGAAGGGAGGGTTCCCCACAAGGCACTCATAACAGAGGACTCCAATGCACCACAGGTCCACCTTCTCGCTGTGGGTGCGGCCCTCGATCATCTCGGGAGGGAGGTAATCCAGCGTTCCACACATTGTACGACGCCTGCACAAATGGCGATACGTTACATGTACTTTGCAGTAGTGGCTTTTGAAGAATAAAAAAAAATAAAATCCAGTTTCAAAGTTGGAAAACGTTTTACAAATATCTGGAACTTGATAGGTGCTGCATACCTGAGAGAAGGCGCATGAACCGACCAACCAAAATCGGCAATTTTCAGCTCCCCACGGTAGCCAAGTAGTAGATTCTCTGGCTTGATGTCACGATGGATAACTTTCTTCGCGTGACAGTACAACAGTGCATCGGAGATCTCTTCCATGTACTGGAAATGAAAGCAGCAACATCTTCAGAAATTCTTCACCACTTATGAACAAACAACCAAGGTTATTATCATTGTTAAAAAACGTATTATTGACAAAAACTAACAAAACGAACAAAAATTGAAAAATATATTTTGTTTATTAAAACCAAGTGTTTTTAAAAACTATATCACTCACGGACACTACATTTTAGGTTAATAGAGTAAAACTATGACTGCAGTGGACCAGGCCGGCTCGCAGAAAACTAAAATCTGCATATAATCGATGCCCTTTAAACGCATTGGAGGGATTTCAACCTCCCAGAATTTTCCCCAAACCGTGATAAACATGTAAAATACATTTTGAAAAAAGCCAAAAAAAAAAACAAGACGGCAACTATGCGAATCTGCCGGGTTTTATTTCTCACTAACACGGCATGTTTAAAAAAGAAGTAATAAAAACTAAAACGAAGCATTTTGGAAAAAATAAAAACGAACACACCCAAACGTGCACACAAAATCTAACTAACCATAACCCTGCAAACATGAGACGATCTTACAAGACAACACCGCCTCCATTGACAAAAGGATGGCTCCTCGCTTCAAAGAACAATGTCTTACCGTGGCAGTGCGCTGGTCATCAAAGCGTCCGTATTTCTGGAGCTCCTTGTACAGCTCGCCACGTGGCGCGTACTCGAGCACCAAAAACACCCTCTTGCGATCATGAAAATAGTTGTAGAAGCGAAGGATGTTGGGATGCCTGAGAAGAAGGGGGGAAAACTATAAATATACATTTAGCAATAAAGTGGTATTTCAATTACAAGTGACCCGAGCGCAGTGATGACAGTAAGGACGTGTTACAAAGTAACGCGCTACTCAGTGATGGCTGCAATTTCAAGTAACAAGTGATCTAACTAATAATCTGACTAAAGTTACTATTACAAGACTTAATGCATTGCTTTGTGACAAAACAAAGCTGGCAAAATATCCAACAACTGTAAGATGCTTATCTTCAGGAAAGAAAATAACAATTGCCACTAAGCTGCACAGGTGAGTAACATGAGGCACAAGTCATTGATACCCCACCCACATCAAATGTAGCCAGGATTTAAGTTCAGTACATGCATAGTTTGCACATGAAAGAAAACAAATAGTTAACAAATAAAAAAAAATAAAGGAGGTAAAACACACCCTTTTATCAACCAACAGGAACACAAGAAATTATTCAACGTAAAAGTTATAAAGGGAAATGATTTACATCTTCAACCGTGAAGCATTATGGGATGGGGTCACATGCCCCCGATCGTCTGGGGGTCGGGGGTGTCACATATGTGCCAAGTCACGTTTTGAGCATTCTGACATTTTACATACCAATAAAAGGAGTGGAAAAATTTGCTTTTCAAGCTGGAAATACAGTCCTTGTTGAGTTTGGGATAGGTAAAAATGTAAATCTTCAGGTTGGTTGTACACTCCATACCGCAGACAAAGTGTTATCTCGCTTTAAAAAAATGATTGCATGTTAAATTACACTCACAATATTTAAGGGGGCTATTCATTATTTTCCAAAATCATTTTAAGCCATAGTGGTGACGTATCCATTGAGTTCATCAGCAAAAACAGCACTGCTATCACATTCATGGGAACTTTTCCTGTTTCACCAGTCATAGATGAAGTCCGGGCAACGACAGCCACAATATACGACTGCTACAACTAATACAATCACAGTTCTAAAAATGCAATTGGCACCCGTCCTAAAAGGACATCGTGTAATAGCCTATTTTAATAGTTTTAACTGTAAATATATCACAAACTGTTATTACAAAGCAGTCAAATACATTTTCAAACTCATTAAATCATGAAGATTGTAAAAAATGATACAAGGTGAATGACCTTCACAGCATGTCTGCAATAGGTGATAAAAGTTACGAGTGTTTGTTTTTATATCTTAATATTTTTGTTTTAAAAAATCATTTTACAGCTGAACAGCATTCGATCAACATCCCAGAACGGATTGTGTGACTCTGGATGGTTTCCATGGTATTATTTCAATGGCTGCCAAGAGAGTCAGTGAGACAAAATGAAATACAGCAAAAGACACTTACTTGAGGTGGGCCTGGATCTCGATCTCCCTCCTGAGTTGATGCTCCACACCCTCCTTCTCCATCTGCGACTTGAACAACACCTTCAGGGCTACAATGGCTTGCAGCTTCTTCACCCTGGCAAGGTACACGTTGCCAAACTTGCCCTTCCCCAGGGGTCGACCGATGTCAAAGTCGTCAATGGTGACTTGCCTGATTTTAAAAGAAGGGGGCAGGAGGAAATCAAGAGAGTGTAGTAATTGAAAAAAAAAAAAAATATATATATATATATATATATATATATAAACAACCCAGGTGAAGCCAAATCGCTGCCTCGAAGCTTAATTTTTCCATATGGAATAATATCTGCTGGCTCATGCACCACCACACGGATCAATAACTTCCCCCAATGGTGAAGCGATGGTGAGCCAGGAGCAAACAACGCATACAAAAATGAATGTCCAAAGTATTATGTCAGAATTAATCAACTCCAAGTGGACAACAATACCTACATCTTATATGCACATCTGGTTGTTTAATAATGCAAAATACGTTTTTTCGATCACTACTACTCTGATTAAATCAAAACCATGCATACTTTTTTTTTTTACCCTGCCCTGTAAAAGAATCAGCATTGAGAATCGTTTCAAACTGGAATCGGGACCGGAATTCAAAAAATGCCCAACCCTACAGTCATCACATTGTCGCAATTTTAAATACAGTACACTAATTGAAGTGGATTCCAGCAGGAAAAAAAAAAAAAAAACATTGCTTTATGTTTACCATAACACGCTTAAAAAGGCAAGGGATTACTGGATACTTACTTTGCAACTGAACTGGAGGATGAACCAACACACTCTCTGACAGGTCCTAAAATTGATGTATACTTTATCAGCAAAGTAAGTTCAAAAATATTCCCCAGTGTCTATATTTACTTATTTTTTAAAGACCCTCACATTACCTGTGACTACATTTTTGTCTGCAGTTAGCCAGGGTTTCACCAGAACACGCTGTGGGCCTGCCAAAATACTCGAGGACTAGTCCGACAGGTTCAGAGCAGAAAGAAATGTTGCCTTTATTGTGAATAGATTCTTGAGTAGAATGACTTTTCTGTATGGCCTTTCTTTTGCAATACAAAGAAAACAAAATGTGTGTGTGTGTGTGTGTGAGTGTGTGTGTATTTTAGTTACACCCTACTTCTGTGTAGATATAGAATACTACCTCGTCGTGAAAAAATGTGTATGTGTGTGAAAAAGATGACAGTAATCCACAATTGTAAAAGAAATGGCTGAATATTTACATCTGTACGTTGTTATTAAAAAAACATAACTGCTACATTCATGAACAACTGCAGGATTACAACATGTTACTAGTTCAACGCTCGGTTTCATCATCTTACCTGCTGCTGCAAAGCCCTTGGCACGTGATTTTCTTTATTCTATAAAGAAATATATTTTGGCAATTAATCAATTATACTTTGGATTTTTATGCAACGAGGAAACAAAGTAAAACATAAATCGATATTTTTAACAAAGTTTAATTTTAGCATTTTGTGCCACCTATCTAGTAATATACAATACTTTCTCTGTGAGACTTATACACAGTACACAGACAGAATGCATATGTACAGTATGTGGATGTGAATCAAGACACGTATATTAACCAACAATGCCAGTGTTTTGTTTTGTTTTTTGCAGTCTTTGCAAGCAGGGTCGCACATAACGGCCATTGTAATTTTCCGTTGAGTGATTACAATGAGAAAAAGACATACATTCGGTACAATAGTAAACAACAACTACCCCGCAAACAACGTTCTTATCATCCACAACATGTTTTAGTGTGTAAGCAACGAGGAAAGCAAACTTTGGTCATAGCCAATGATTAAGACGTGCTGAGTGTATATTAAGACGTTTTGTTCCTTTGTAATATATGAATTTTCACAAGATTTAAATCGTTAATTTAGGCTCACTCGTTCAAAACAGTCGCTCAGCCACTGTCGGCTAGGTGGCTAAACGTATGAACAAAGGGAAAAGTGAATGGCTCAAGGTTAGTAACCCACGTGCTGTATTATTTCACAACTACAACAGAAGAAAAAAAACTTACCTGCATCTTTGTGCTAAATCGACAACTTTAAAGTGTGGCTCAACTCTTCCTCCCAACGAATACGGCCGCCAACTTTTTCAAAATGTCAAGAAGGACGAAGCTGGTTGGTCAGCGTCTTGCACATCGAGAGCTACCATTGGCCAGGAAGGGCAGGAAGCAAAACCGAAGGAGAGTGTGTGATTGCCTTAAATCAACATTGACCCGCCTTCAGTAAATGTAGGCATTGGAACGTTTCTTTTACAAAAAAAAAAAAAAAAGATTTACTCAAGTACTTAGTAATTTAATTGTGCCAGTGATTTGACATGTAAACAAAATGTCTGTTAGCCCCCCCCCAAAATGTGTGTGTGTGTGTGTGTGTGTGTGTGCACGCACAAAAAATGAAAAGTAAAGTAATTGATGCCCATGCCTGAAAAAGTTCACATCAAGTGCCACTTTTATTTAAGGCAGGGAACAAAAACATGGCATTTGATGTTATCTTTTAAAATACAGTAATTGTATTTGTGTGTTGCCTTAAGGGTTCAAACATTTATATGAATTTCATTTGGCAAACCACATATGACGTCTATCCTTCATGATGGTTTTGTGGACTTCTGAAATATACAGTGGATTTGTGTAGTTGTCAAAGATCTTTAACAGAACAGAACTTGCTCACTCAAAGTAGAATTCATCTTCACTGTATGTTAGGAGTTAAATCATCATTGAACGTTAGAAATAAACAGAGACTACAATGAATGTCAGTTTAAATTAAAGAACATCTGCATGTGTGTTTTAAAAGACTCATACTGTATATACAAAGATCTGACAGCCCAAGTCTAAAAAGACCACACACATATAACCACTCACTCACTTAGAAGACATTCTTAACATTCAGTAGTGCGTTTATCAAGGAGCGGTATGTGTCTTTCTGTCGTATACAGCCTCCAGCGGCCAGGACGAGCACATCAGAAAGAGCAGCACAATGGCCATTCAATAAACGCAGTGTGACAAAAACTAAATGTTTCATTCTATTCTCCAGAAATTACAGTAAATTAAGCAGTGCTATAATTCATTTGTCATATTGGATGGATGGACTTAATCCACCCTCTTCTGAGCAACTTTGATCTAGGTGAGATCAAATAAGACGCAATGGGGAAATATGACGCCTTTAAATTCCCAGCCTGTTATAAGAGCTCTGCTAATTTTTCTCTTTAATTTCATTGTGCGTCGTGTAAAGCCATTGCGGAGTGTTTTTGGGCCAGGACATTCATTGGAGGAGAGGCCGTTTTGTGTCTATGATGGTATGGCTGCGGGGAGCAGGACCACAAGGAGTTTCATGCCCAAAATGGAACCAAATGCATGCCGGAGGGGATATGGGGTAGGATGAAAGTCAGCGCTAAAAGGTAAATTGAAGCAACAGACTACTATACAGGAAGGAGAATTAAGCCAATATTGTGTGTGTGTGTGTGTGTGTGTGTGTGTGTGTGTGTGTGTGTGTGTGTGTGTGTGTGTGTGTGTGTGTGTGCGCGCGCGC
>NW_017805275.1:2043853-2052788 GCF_001891065.2 Hippocampus comes
TGTGTGTGTGTGTGTGTGTGTGTGTGTGTGTGTGTGTGTGTGTGTGTGTGTGTGTGTGTGTGTGTGTGTGTGTGTGCGCGCGCGCGCGCGCGCGTTTTACTGGCCTATGGCCAAATCATCGGCTGTCAGAAAACTAAATTTGCTGGTTTAATTAAAATTTAAACTCAGTTTGAAGCAAATTTAAATGACGTCGCGCTATGATTGCGACATTTATGATCCCGAATGGAGATATCGTGTATTTTGATCGGAGAGAATTTTGTTTGGTTATCTATGATTGCATTATCATTATTGTTTAGTGTACAGCGCTTTTGTTAGAACTGCGGCTGTTGTGAAAGCGCTATATAAATAAATTTGAACCGAGATTTGAATTGTGTTGAACAGAGCAATTGTTAAAGGCCAGTGTGCAGCACGGCAGCATAACTGCCAGCAAGCGACGCAAATTTTGGATCAGTTTATCCGGTTTGTTGTCATTGTTGCCGTTGTCGCCGTGATCAGCGTCGGCGGCCTCCTCCTCACCCTCCTGATCCTGCTCCCCCTCGCCACCAGCCGCTCCCTCAGGTGAGCAACGGCGCGGCTGAAAGACCACATCCAAAAACTCCAATCTGAGGAAGCCGGGGAGACCACGCAGCATTTTGCAGTTGTGCAGAACCTGCAACTCGTCGAGAGTGCAGGCCTTCAGGTAGAGGCGCTTCAGGTCCTTCAGGCGGCTGGCATAGGGGAACCCTGGCGCCACCTCCTTACCGCCAAGGCTCAGCTCCTCAAGTCCAAGCCATCCTGTTTCTAAGCCTAAGGAGGCCATTGGTCTCTGGTAGCCCTGCCGCGTGGTGATGCTCATTTCCAGAAACTTAAGCCGGAATAGACCTTCCAAGCCGCAAACACCTTCCTTGGCGGCACAGCCTCGGAGTCCATTTGCAGTCACGTGAAACGTGTCGCATAACTCCAGTCGACTGAGCCTCTCCCATGATGTCAGACTTTGCAGGTGTTGGTCCTTAAAAGAGGGAACGCTGTTGAGAATTAAACATTCAATCGAAATCCCCGATGGCGCACTGTGTCTTTTTCGTTGTTTCTGATTAATGCTGGAAGTCGCCTGCGTGTTCTCTTGAGGTGAAGCAGCAATGCCTTGGTTGAAGAAACCATGAGGCAGCTCACAGCCTTGCAGCTCCAGCACCTTCAAGGATGGCGGCAAGAGCTGGCAACTGGGCAGGCTTCTCAAGTCCGCATGCAGAAGATAGAGCTTGCTCAGGCGAGGGCACTTTGTGGACAGAGCTTTGAGCCAAGCCTCAGAGAGGAAAGTGCCACCTCGGACGGAGAGGAGCAAACCACGCAGTCGTAAGTACCGTAGTCCACAACCGAGATACTGACGCAGAAGGACCCACAAGATACGGGACGTCATCTTTTTGAGAGAGAGAGAGAGAGAGAGAGAGAGAGAGAGAGAGAGAGAGCAGATTTAAAGTCTACATCATTGTCAAATGTCTTTTTTTTTTTTTGGTGATTTAAATCAACGAGACAAAGATAAAACATTTCAAAACTTTTTCCGCCATTGACCTACACAACATGTATGGAGCGAATAGAAAAATAAAAAACAATGGCAGAACAGGGTTAGAATAGTTTGGGATTTTTCATTCTAGTTAGTTTTATTCTGTTTTTTTAAAAGTCAGTTTTACATCAGGTGCGTTAAATATTTATTTGTCACTTTTTTAAAAATGCTTCATTTTACTTTATTAATTTTAGGATTTGTTTTTGTTTTTTTTAATATGGAATATTTCTGGAGGGCACTATAAAATAGGTCACCAAATAAATAAATTAAAGTAAATAAAGTAAATTACAAGTCCCAAACGACTGTTTAACGTTCTTTCTTCTCTACATCCATACCAAAATAAATACTGTACATTGAAAATAAATCACAAATTAATGTGGGATTAATCGAATAAAATTTAAATTTAGTGTGGTGTAAAATGTACTTTCAGTTAGTTATTTTAAGTCTCATTTTTATCTTATTTAGTTAATGAAAATTTTTTTTTGTTTTGTTTTAGTTTTTTCGATAGATTTCATTAACTCTAATAACCTTTGTTCAAAATTAGCCCATCACATTCAAGATCATGTATGGCTTTTCTCTGATAATACCAAAAAAAATGTTCAGATGAAAATAACCTCCTACTAAACTTGAGGCAAGCCCCTTCTCTGCCAGTCTTCAAAACTCGTCGTAAAACACATTTTTAGTCTTTGGCTTTGGAATTGGTTTTGTTTTCATATTTTTTACAGCTTGTATGTTATTATTTATTGTTTTAACCGTATGTTGCTGTATGAACAATTTTTGCTCAATGCACAGAACTTTGTATGCGGCGGTGGTGGTTTGAAAGTGCTCTATTAATACAGTTGAGGTGAGTTGAGGAATTCATGGGAGCCTTTGCTATTGCATCCACCAAACTCCGGGAGGTGCTACCTTTCCAACACATTCCACACACTTTACAACACATTATATTCTTTCAATATTCGCTCAGACACAACCATTAAATAATTGCACGACAAGACGAGGTAAATAAAGTGTCGAAAATCCACTCTGCTTTTCATTTTAGAATATTTCGTCAGTACGTACACAAAGCTCAATGCAGAAAAAGGCCGGTTTATTTTTAGATTTCATTTATAGACCACAAAAGGACTACAGGTGAAGACGTATTGCTCCAGTTTTCTTACCCCTTTCCACGCTGTCAAGTCGACAAGTCTCCACAGTTTTTGATCCTTTACAAGGCGTCTCCATCTCTTACACACTCTGAAAGGACATTTCAACACCACACAGCTTTAAATCATGTGGCAAAAATCACGGGTAAATATTCCACACAAAATGACAAAGGCAGGCTTTATTTTTGGAGATCAGTCTCCACTCGCTCTCACCTCCCAGCTCTAACAAGCTCGCGCACGCTCAAATATGACAGCACGTCAATTAAAATGTTTTCTGGAAGGTAGTCGAGGTTACACGCTGGAAATTCATCCATTATAGAAACAAAACTGTTGACACCTTTTTCTTTTTTTGAGCGCGGACTAAATATGTTGAGCACATCAGGTGCTCCTTGATGAATACTCCGCCAGAAACATCAACTTGACACGGCCTGGTGTAAATTAGTCGATGTTAATGTTTTTAAAAATCCCATTATACTATTATATATATTAGATAAAAATAAAACTGATTCATATTTTTTGAACAAATAAGTGTTATATGTCTACAATTTTTTTTCAACCCTGGCAGTTACGCTAGCTAAGATCCTTACATCCCACATCACGCATGCGCTGTTCACCGGACAAGATGGCGACCAGCAACGGAGGAGGAATGGAAGTGGACGGGGCAGGCGAGTCTTTTCACACTTATTCAATTACTTTTCCCCCTACAGTGCTATGATTACGCTCGCAATTTGTTGCGTGCAATTCTTAAACTTATAGATGTCTCTCTCCGGTTACGAATACGCGAGGTTAGCGCTCTCGTTGCGAGTTTGCTGACACAAGCGGCTGTGCTGTAAAGCTGTCAACACATGAACTAGTTTGAGGCGAGGTTCCCTTTCCCTGGATGTTTATTATGTTCAATCAGTGTCATTGCGCATCTATAGGTAGTAATTTAAAGTTAGTAACAGTTCCCCAAATCCCGTGCAAGCATGTTATTCTTCTGTGGATGCTATGGAAAATACAAAATCTCATTTTGTGACCAAAATGTGTACCTGTTGAGAAATGAACTTGTGGATGTTTAGCTTGTCTCTCTGCATCTGTAGCCAGTCCCAGTGTTATGGCCTCCGGGATGACTGGCAGCGTCTCGGTGGCCTTGCACCCTCTGGTTATCCTCAACATATCAGACCATTGGATACGCATCCGTTCACAGGAGGGACGACCCATGCAAGGTAGGCTGCTTATTATGTACCAAGCATGTCTCTCGTTGTTGTCTCGCTCACTAGTTTTCTTTCCTCAGTAATCGGCGCTCTCATCGGGAAGCAGGAGGGCCGAAACATCGAGGTGATGAACTCCTTTGAGCTTCTCTCGCACACAACGGACGACAAAGTGCACATTGACAAGGAGTACTACTACACTAAGGAGGAGCAGTGTGAGTTGTGTTGGGTTTTGCGATTACGTCAGATTGTCAGTGTTATGCTGACTTTGCAACATCAATAAAAGCACAGGTGAAACGCTTTCATGCTTTTTAAGAGATTTGGAATTGTGTGCAGACTTGTTATGTTGTATGGTATGGTTTGTTTTTTTTGTGTGTGTTTTGTTTTTTTTTTTAAATTAGCTCCCATCGTGAGTGACATGTCATGTGGTTTTCATGTCACAGTCAAGCAGGTGTTCAAAGACATGGAGTTCTTGGGTTGGTACACCACTGGCGGCCCTCCCGACACGTCCGACATTCACATTCACAAGCAGGTGGGCACATTTGAATGAGGCAATGATGCTCCATCACGCTTGACATGTTGTGACCTCGACTGTCTTTTTCTTCTCTGTCAGGTGTGTGAGATCATCGAGAGTCCGCTCTTCCTCAAACTTAACCCGATGACCAAACACACCGATGTGAGTTGCTTTCTCGTCCGCCAATTTGGCTGGTTTGCAATTTTATTATATGTATTTATTTATTACCAAAGGAAATAACAGAAATAGATAGCGTGCTTGTAAAATGGGCTGGTGAGTGAGTGACGTGTGCGTCAGCGAATGAGAGTGTAGTTGGCTATTGTTGCCTCAAATTATTAGCTAACTGTTAGCAAATGTGCATGTTGAATAGATTTTGGCCAAGGATGATTCTGAGGCCGATGGGAATGCGGCTAAAATATGCCGACTCATCTATCCATTTTGTCTTTGTTTTCTTCCTCAGCTACCTGTGAGCGTTTTTGAATCAGTCATTGATATCATCAGTGGCGAGGTACCCATCCTCTCAAATAAGCTTATAAACTGGACCCATCAGCTTGTATTGTTTTCACTCCTTTTTTTTTTCCTCCCTCGCATTAATGCAGGCCACCATGTTGTTCGCCGAGCTGAATTACACTCTGGCCACGGAGGAGGCTGAGAGGATCGGCGTGGACCACGTCGCCCGCATGACGGCCACTGGCACGGGCGAGAACTCCACAGGTAAAAGTTGGAGCGAGCCGATGGAAACGTGAAATGTGAAATGCGCTTCTGAAATCCGTTTCCGATACTTATCACCACAGTGGCCGAGCATCTCATCGCCCAGCACAGTGCCATCAAGATGCTGCACAGTCGCGTCAAGATCATCCTGGAGTATGTCAAAGCGGTGGAAACGGGTGAGAAGCCCTTGTTAGTTAAACAAGAATGCTTGGCTTGTTTTCTTTCTGCTTTTAAATTGGGAACTTCCTATGTTGGCACCTCATTAATCAGAGACCGGCCTCCTCAATCTCTATGACAACTTTTTTTGATGTCACACACTGACCCTGTAGCTGAGGCATTATTATGAATCCCGCTTGGAGTTCTGCCTGGAAGCAACAGCCTCCAACCTAGAACTCAATTGGGATTTCTAATGATTCATTGAGTTCCCTCAAGTCCTCTCTGAGCTCATCAGTTTGGCATTAATATTATTTTGCCGCGCCGTTTGTGGTCATTCCGTTTCTTGAAGGGTTAACGCACCGCAGCATAAATGCTGTTTAGCATGAAGCTTATGGAAGCTATGTGGTTGTTTTTGCACAAAATGTACATTTATTAGGCCCTCGAGGACCGGATTTGCTCATTCCTGAGCTCGAGGCATGGTGTCGGTGCTTTATGATCCTCTTGTGACATCTACAGTATCAACAATTTCAAATCCTAATGTAAAATCTGTGGGGGGCAGCGCTCATTTTTCACAGATTTTCACTCCCCGCTGCAGGGCCTGGTCTCTTTCCCCTGTGAACAGTGGGGCTTTGATGGTTACTTAAATAATCTACTTTCTTTTTTCCAATAAACTCAACTAAACCACTTGTGGTCATGTCAAATGTGTCACTTGTTGCCAGGCAGAAATTTGATTTTAATTTTTTTTTTTTTTGACTCATTCATGTGACAATTATTTCGTAAGTGCTAATTTCATGGTTTTGGGGGGTAATAATTAAGGAGACACTCACTTTGTTGTTTTTATTCCTTTTCCCAATATGACTTTCTTCAGGCTTATTAGCTCCCCCCTTGTATTCAGCTAATCTTTTTATTTTAAACCTCTTTTTACTTCGGTACTTAGGTGCTGTTTTGGGGATACTTTCCTTGCTGTTAGCTGAAAATGCTTCCAAATTAACCTTGAAAGTGCTTGAATGTTGTGTTTTATTTTTTTTTTTCCTGGCGATCAGGAGAGGTTCCTTTCAACCATGAAATCCTGCGAGAAGCAAACGCTCTGTGCCACAGATTGCCAGTCCTCAGCACGATTAAGTTTAAAACGGACTTCTATGACGTAAGACCCTCCCTCTTTTGTTCAGGTTATTTTTGCTTGTGACCACAAATTCGAGCTTGTACCTTCCTAACACTGCCCCAACCCATTTTGCTTCTGCCCGCAGCAATGCAACGACGTGGGCCTAATGGCCTACTTGGGCACCATCACGAAGTCATGCAACAGCATGAACCAATTCATCAATAAGTTTAACGTCCTCTACGACCGACAGGGCATCGGCCGTAGGATGAGAGGACTTTTCTTCTGACGCGCCAACATGGAAGTTTATATTTTTGTTTGTTTTGTTTGGTAGTTTTTTGTTTTGTTTTATTGGGAGGTCGGCATCAAGTCGCAGCTCAAGCCACCGCAGCTTTTCAACCCTGCTTCAAGTGTAGCCCAAAGCACTTAGCGACACCAGTAAACAGAGGCTCTTGTTTACCACTGGACATGAACATATTTTATTTCCCCCTCGTTTTATTGTAATTTGATCATTCTGTATGTAATAAAAGATTTACTGTTTGTTTTTCCATGCGACTTCTGGATCTCCTTAAAGGACCATACGCATTTTCTAACATGTCAACGTTGCATTTTTTTATTTCTTTATTTTAAACAAGCTTGTGGAAAGTCCAGCAATTTTATTGTTCTTTGCTGTTTGAAGTCACCTTCCCGCTGTTTGACGACCCCATGGAGAGTTAGGGGGTGTATGCGAGGGATGCGGGGGTGTTCCGGTGGACAGGTCAGCAGTTTTCCACCTTTACAATGTATAGCGGAACTCGACTTAATGACCCCATGTGGTGTTCAAGGGGAGAAGCCAAAATACAACCGGCAGTAAATTAGATTACAGTATGTTGATTTATTCAGGGATGGGCAGCCTAAGGCTGGTGTGAGATTTTAATCCAAAACAAAATCTCGGTTGTAAAAAGGCTCCCTGGCCCTAATTGACACTTCCACACTGACATAAATATGAACAGATCTTTTCTGTTTCCGGCCATGGTAAAGATTTATCAAAACTGATTTTTTTTGTGTTGGTGGGAAGCATGCTGCTTTTGAGCTTGTGTCCTTTAAGATGACCAAGTGAGCAACATTTTAATTTTACCTAATGATATCGCCTAACGTGTGCTGATTAGATTTTGTGCAATGTCAAAGCGAGTGCACATTAAAACATGCACAGTTCACAAATCAAATAATTCATGTCTCCTTCGCTCGATATAGATGAGGGCTGATTTTACACATCATGATGTAATGCCGTTGATTAAGGTGTCAGTGCAAGTCAAGTCAGCTGATGTTATTTTCAACCTCCTGGTTAAAAGTGTGCTATGGAGCCGACAAAGGTGAGCTTTTCCTGAAGACAACACAACAGGATGTTACAGAAATTTTACCTATCAACTTTGTGGGCTTTTTACACATTGTCACAAAGTATGATGAGTGCCTCCATCCATTTTCTAATCTGCTTATCCTCCTGAGGGTCACAACCATGCTGGAGTCTATCCCAACTGTCTTAGGGCAGTAGGCGGGGTACATCTTGTGCCATTTATATCCAAGTATAAACCTTTGTGGGGAGTGTCAATAACTCATGGAACTGTACTAGCCATTAAAATGTATGGTAGATTTTTTTATTCCCCTGTGGCTTGGATAGGTAGGTTTTAAAAACTGTGTGTGTGTGTGTGAATGCTTGGCCTCAGAAAAAGTATTTCCCAACCTTTATTTGAACCAACCTTATATTAGAATGATCTCACAGCACACCACCAAACAAAAGATGTCACCAAATGTTTACTTCAATGATGATGAATTATCGCCTCTCAATTGCCTCACAAATGCACTTTGTGTGAAATCTGGACCCGTTCACTTGAACACAAAGTTATCCTGTTGTATGAAAATCAACCACCACACAGGTTAATTGGACCTTCTGCCATCCAGTGGAAAAGCATTTGTCACTATATGGCACTAGCATAGATAGATGAAAAAAAAAGATACATTGTTTGTAGTAAATATAAATTACAATTTTCAAATCAATCAAGTGAAAGTGGATCATTTCCCACCGCACACCTGCAATAATGCGGTTGGGAATCACTGCCTTTAATAAATGCTGGAAACATCATCAACGTGCAACGTTTTCAACCACAGTCTGATCGTTTTGAAAGGCGGACGTTTTTACTTGGTCTCATCTTCGGACTCGTCTGCAGGTGCTTCGGGTTGAGGGTATTGGAAGCGGGCCGGGTCATACAGTTCATCGAGGGGGTCATAGGGCATATGGGGGTAGTAGTAATGGAAGGGGAAGCCCTTCTTCTGGATGGGAAGCGGAGGAGGTGCAGGCTCCTCTGCAGGTTCCTCCTTCGCCACTTTTACAGGTGGAGGGGGCGGGGGTCCCATAGCTTTGCCCTTGATGGGTCTGGGCGGTTGGTCGATGAGGCAGTCGGGGTCCCAGTAGGGGTCGCAGTCGTACTCCATGCCCTTGAATGTGCGGATGGGGGCTGGCGCGGGAGACTTTTTCACGAGGATGGGCGGGGGCACAAAATTCTTTGGGGGAGGGGGCGGTGGTGGCAGTTGCTGAGGCACCGGGGCGGG
>NW_017805275.1:2052800-2057486 GCF_001891065.2 Hippocampus comes
GGGCGGAGCCTTCTGGGGAGCGCAGTGGGGGTGGTAGCGGGGGTCGCAGAGGACGGGCACGGCGCCGGCGGGCAGGTAGACGATGTGAGGTTTGCATTGGGGGTCCTTGATGTTGCACAGGTAGAGCACATCCGCCTGGGCGATGGCGGGGGCGCGGGGAAGGGGAGGGGGTGCGGTGGCGGGCGCCTCCGTGGCCTTGGGGACCCCTTTCATCGGCGGTGGAGGAGGAGCAACGACTTTGCACTTCTTGTCTGTGGTGGGGTCGCACATGATTTGAGGGACCCCCAGCTTGCTCTGAAAGTATGAGGCGTTGGGGCCGTACGTGTGTTCCAGGTGCCTCATTTGCTGGTACAACATCCTCAACTTGTCGATCTCATACAGCTGAGGGATGCACAATGCATGGTCACTCAACACTTTTATTAAACCCATATTTAAATTCATAGTAAGAATGCGCTGAAGTTCTGTCTCTCAGCATGCCATTACAGCCATCCGGAGGAAGAGGGGAAAAATGAGCTACAAAGCACATGACATCATCAAACTAATTGTTATGACACTGGCAGATCTAAAGTAGTTCTCACTTCTGTTTTCCTATTACTGGATTTCAGTTTTCAGCCATAATGGCCACCCCCCACATCCCGGGGAAATCTCTGATTCTTCTGCCATTCTGATACGACTGCAGCATGATGAGACCCATTGATACTTTGCCACGTCATATTTTGATTAACTTAAGATTAATAGGAGAGACATAAAAATTGATCTGAATATAAACTCTAAATGAATCTGTTTTAATGCTGATTCTTACAGTCAACATCAATCAAAAGCGTTACTTTTACATCATAGCAAGCAAACAACATGGCTGAGAAGTCATGGTTTTTCATACCATCATCCACAGTCATGATTTCTTGAAATAAAATGCACAGATATCCAGAACCTCGCACATTTATATTCACAATACAATCACAGCATGTGAAATGGTCTCGGCCGTCGGTGACAGTTGATGACTCAGATTCGCTGTGAAGTAGCAAATCTGTGCATGAGATAGAAGGCGACATTGAGGTAGCACACAAAAGCCAAGCAACGGCATTTTTTACATTAAGACTTGATGCTGGTGGTATGGGTGTGTTGAGCAACATGTGTGCATTTTATTTCATGAAAGACTGACAGTAGATGGTATGATAAACAATGATGTCTCGTGACAGTGAGGGTTGCAGGCATGTGCGTGTGGCCACCGTCTGCCACTGGCTAAAGTGGTGTTTTGTCACCACGGCCTGCTCACTGAAAATTGCTGGCTATGACCCTGTGTTCCCATTTCGAATGATCTGCATTAGTAGTCCCGCAACTTGCGAAAGACAATAAATGTGTCTCATTTTGTGTGTGTGTGTGTGTGTGTGTGTGGTACCCCCACGGTGTGTCCGATGCTACTGTAGTAGCGGTAGTAGGCCTGGAAGTCCGGGTTGCCTCGGTACCATTTGGGGTCCACGTTCCTCTTGGGCCTGGAGTGGCTCAGGAAGTCGTTGGCACTCTGCTGATCAATGGCGACGTCACCGACGGGAACCATCCCTGTTCATTGTGTGAGGAAGAGGATGATGAAGAGCAAGAAGACGGGTTTATTGCGATCAAGTGCTGAGGTTACCTTCTTGCTGGATAGCACTAAGCAAGGATTTGGCCTCCAGAAAGCCTGCAAAGAAGAAAAAAAAATCATACTTTACATTCACATACAG
Organism: Hippocampus comes; assembly: GCF_001891065.2. Lineage (NCBI taxonomy): Eukaryota > Metazoa > Chordata > Actinopteri > Syngnathiformes > Syngnathidae > Hippocampus > Hippocampus comes. The sequence goes on from NW_017805275.1 coordinate 2,054,522, forward strand.
TATTTGGATTTGAGATACTTTAAATTAAAGTATCAAATCATTAAAGTCTTTAATGCACATGAAATGATCCTAACTTACCCGGAAGCCATGTTAGACAGCTAAGTGTCCCCCAAAAACACAACAAGGAAATCATCTGGACCCCTGAAAACAACAAATTGAAAGGACTTGAAAAACAAACAATATATAATATCATCAATTGTAGGATACGGTCTGCGTATTACAAAAATAGTCCGTTAATAGCACTGGTCAACAGATAATTTGAATCAGAGATTGCTTTATATGTTTCTCAGCATAATTTTGACGCTGATTTCAAAAAGGTCTTTACCTTTTTCCCTGGAACATCCATTTTGGGAGATATTTTCGTTTTTTTGACCGCAATACGGATTTGACTGTTGTAATTTATAACGTTTCAAAAAAAATATCCACCTGTTGCTCAATTTTCTTTTTTTAAAAATACTTCAAAGAAGTGTGACCATTAGACTTAGCATTGTTTTACTCTTATGGGTGCTTTTTAACAACTTTCTATTTCTATACCCATTTTCCATGTATGTTAGTTAATAAGATAAAATAATGACTTATTTTAAATAATGTTGAGTAAGTTAACAGCAACTTTAGATTTTCTTTAGAAAATACAGAAAAGAATATAATTTAGGAACATAAATGTTGATTAATAACATAAAACGATTTGTTTCATTTAATGTAGGTGAGTAATTTGCAACTTTAAATTTGGTTTAAAAATTATATTAAAATTATATAAAGAAGATAAACCTTTTAGTTTAATTTTCCATATTATCAAAAGCTTCTAGGTAATTTTCTTTAAAAAGATATAATAGAATTAAAATAACATTTTCACAAACACTGACTTTGTACTTAATAAAATACATAGTAATTCATATACTGTAGGTTAAGACACTGCAACTTCTGCCTTTTTTATAAATAGTATAGAATCCATCCATCCATCCATTTTCCGATTCGCTTTATCCTCACAAGGATCATATTTTAAAAATGTACTTTAAACTTATAATATAATTGTTAGCAAACATCAACTTTTAGCTTTTTTTTATATCTATATATTGGTTTATTTTATATCTAGATAATACACTTTTTTTCATAAAATTATGCAGTTTAATGAACAACAGCATTCTATTCTCTTTAAAAAGTCGTAAATGTTAAAAAACAAACCCCTCAACACTTAAGTAGGTAGACTACAGCCTCTATTGTTCATGTGGTAACTGAACAGTGTATGTATTCTGTTATTGTGTAGCTTGTACAACTAGCTTTAAAAACTACAAACACTTACCACACATATTGTTGAATAAATTATGTAATAATTTAAGTGAATAAGTGAATGACGTTCAATAGATGTTTTAAAAGCGCTTACCTGGTTCAGGAAGCTGTCCTCACCGCTTGGACTGTGCCAGGCAGGTTAAATAGTGAGTCAGGGTCATCCTGAACCTGCAGCGGCTATCCAATCGGAGCCCTCCCTCATTTGGAGGACCAAATCATGCAGCGCGCCTCCCTTTTTGTCAATACATTTTGAAACACGAGGCCTGTGGCAACAATTAAAAACAAAAAGCAGCCAGTAAAAGAGAACTCGGGGTGGAAAGGAGGCCATTAAAGTCAAAACCCATGCTGTGAAAAGTGCAACTGGGAGGGAAAATGCTGCAGACTAACGCGATATACTTGCCAAGATGAAGAAGAAAAAAAAATCCAAAGATGTTGACCTCATGCTATTTAAAATTTATGGACGATGAGAGTCTGCACCAAAATGGTGCTAATTAGTTGTTGGACATGTGGCAACACCTGTTTGTGTTACTGAGCTACTAAAAGGGGCAAACTCCATTTTTGTCTTTATAAATGGAAAACATTTTCTTTAAAATGTGTTCTAGTTCAAATATGGGCCCACATAGACGAACAACCGTTCACATTCACAGTCACACCGAGGGAAAATTTAGAGGGTTCCATTAACCTGCCATGCATGTTTTTTGGGGGGTGGTGGCGGGGGGTGGGAAACTAGAGTACCCGAAGAAAACCCACACAGGCAGGGGAGAATACGTAAACTCCACACAGGAAGGCCAGATCTCAATTTGAACCGACAACATCTAAACCGTGAGGCGGACATGCTAACCAGTCGCCCACTGTGGCGCCCCTTATACAGCTCAGTGGGTGCAAATCATGTCCACATCGATTGTGGCAGAATCCGTACAGTGATATCCAATTGGGTCATCATCACCAAGACTCCTCTCCAGATCCGGGAGGAGGGGGGAAGGAAAGAGGAAGCGGCAGCCAAACACGCCAACACAGTTATATTAAATGCAAGAGTATACAAATGAGTCATAATTTGGGTTTGAAACATTTCAACTGACGTAGCTGCTCTAATTTCCATGGGTAGGGTATTCCAGTGTGATTCATTTGATGACAACCAGTCAATTGCAAATTTTAATCAGAGATGGTTTTATTTGTCCCGAAACGTATTTTGTTGCGCATTTTAAAAAAATCTTCCATTTTGAGCCAGCACATCAAGCTTTTGATAGTTTTTGTTTTTAAATTTGACCGACAAAAGCCTGCATTTTACCATGCATCATACTTTAAAGCTATGACGTTTCAGAAAAAAATTCCACTTTTTTTTTTTATTGTTTATTGTTTATTGAACATAAAATACAACAACAATTGACAAAAGGCAAACAAAATTACAAAAGGAAAAATAAGAATAAAAATAAAAAGTAAATAAAACAAACATCATCACCGTTATATGTTCAAAGGAGTAGGAAGAAGTATACAACTTATCTAGTCCTACCCCTTGTTGTGTAATAATATAAATAGATCATTTTTCAATGCAAAAGAAAGGAAGAGATCTACCTCTCATCAAGTACTTTTACCCTTATGTGTACTGTACTTATCTATTTATACACCCTTCTGTTTGTATATACATACACATATATATATACATACATACATACATACA
>NW_017805275.1:2058908-2063332 GCF_001891065.2 Hippocampus comes
AATTGTCTTTCTCCACTTTTAAAAATTGGGATGACTTTAGCTGTTTTCATTTTTGATGGAAAAACACCGGCTTTGAATGACAGGTTGCATATGTATGTAAGAGGTCGCACTACATATTCTATAATCTGTTTTACTCTTGTCATATCAATATTAAAACAGTCAGTTGACTTTTTACTTGTGTATGTTTTTACAATATTTAATATTTCATGATGAGTCACGGGAGTAAGAAACATTGTGGAAGAATTTTTTTCTATATATTTATCTATTTCGAAAGAATTTATTGGATCATGAATTTGTTTTGCTAAATTACTACCGATATTCACAAAATACTCATTAAATTCCTTTGCTATTTCTGCAGTTTCCTCAATAATGGTATTTTTATCTTTCATAAAATACTCAGGATAATCTACTTTTTTAGAACTATTTCTAATTACATGATTTAAAATTTTCCATATTTCTTGAGTGTTGCTTTTATTTTGCTCTAATAGTGCATGAAAGTGGTCTCTCTTGCTGGTTCTTATAATGTTTACTAATTTGTTTTTATAAGTCTTATATTTTGTTTCAGCTTCTTTGGTTCTGGGTTTTAGAAACGATTTGTACAAATTGTTTTTCTTTTTACATGCATTTTCTATTCCTTTTGTTATCCATGGCTTGCTTTGGTCTTTGTACTTTCTAGAGACCTTAATTACTGGGAAATGCTTGTCATATAAGGAGGTTATGGTTGACTGAAATGCGTCAAACGCAGTATTTGGATCTTCATTTGTATAAACCTCATACTTGTTTCTGAACCCTCCTTAATTCATAAATATACTGCTAAAAAATAAAAATAAAGGGAACACTTGGAGTTACATTGGGCTGGCTGTGTTCCCTTTAATTTTTTTTTAGCAGTTTATATTATATTAGGGGGCGGCACGATGGTCAACTGGTTATCACGTCCTCCTCACAGTGCAGAGTTCGATTCCAGGCTCCGGCCAAGTGAACTGTGTCAATTGTCCTCAAAAGGCTCAAAATTTGGGCCAAAGTGTAACACATTAACTCAAAGTGTTGACATCAGCTCTTATGTTTAAATTTGTGTGTTAAAAAAAATCCACTTGTGTAAACATGTAGGATTTGAAAGTTTGCATTGTGAGTGTAAAAAGCACATTTACCGGTATCTTTTTGTCATGTTGGTGGAGAGTGCTGCAGGGCATTTGAAACAGGCTCGGAAATGTTATATAATTGGTAGCCGAGACCACACACAGCAGTGTTTCCTGTAAGCAGACATTTTGTCAAGAGGAGCGTTTTTTACCGTGCCATCAACACACAAAGCAATGAGCGAATGATAAATTTATTATAGCTTTGCCTCACAAAAAAAGAACAATAACGTTGCATTACAATGTGTAAAAATATCCAGAAATATTTTTACTGTGGATCCGACTTGGAAGTTCTGACGTATTTACAAGCAGAATTCTTTAAAGAGGGAACAGTAAAGGCCCGACTTTTAATGGAGAATGTTGACGGAATAATGTTAAGTGTCGACGTGAGTGTCGCCTGCCCATCTCAGACGAAGGTGATGCGGGTTCGAGCCTGATTGATCTGCCACACGTTGAGCTCCTCGTACTCCTCTAGGGCCTCCTGGAACATGGCGGGGGTGAAGCCCCGCGACACGCACCGCTGCTCGGCTTCCGACATGCGCACCACGGCGCCGCGGCCTGCTGCGCCCTCTGTGGCCAGCTCGCGCACCAGGGAAAAGATGACGTCTGCCGGACGCTGAGTCCTGTGGGCCAATCACAAGGAATAGGACTTAAGATCAAAACGTGGACTTAATTTGACCTGCAACTATGGACATGTCAGTCTGGAGCCCAAAAGACACTTTAATTTTACCATACAGCACCTGGCAGAGGGTGAGCCATTGAATTCAACATGTTTAACATGCTGCTTCGTCCATAAAAGGACTTTACAACTTCCTCCAGGACATGCAGTTTTTCTCGAACTGGTATGCAAGAAACTCGTAAAGATTTTTTTTTTTTTAAGATCAGGGGACCTGCGGGGCACTTGTAAGTGCGGGATGTCTGCATTTGTTAAAAGTTGGGCATGCGTTGGCGCCAAACCTTGCATTGCTGGACTTGTCTGTTTGCAGTGAATCTTTGGACATCTCCATCAGCCTCATAGCCTCGTTGACGTCCTCCTTCTCCACGCCGTCCATCAAACGGAGGCGAGCCTGCATGGGGAGAAGGCGTGAAGAAAAATAATTTTTCCTTCAGTTTTACTGATTTCATTTGTTTTCATTAACTACAATAACCTTGGATGGGACTCAGTCAAGAGAGATCTCTAATTTAGGCGACATAGACTTCACACAGATCTGATCGGCAAGTATTCTGCATTTTTATGCTAAATCGGTTGTCATGTCATAATTTGCCGATCAGATTCACAAAAAGAGACACTAAACGGCAAACAATCTCTTTCACTCCAGGAACGTTCTGTGCTGCCATCGTGAACAGTCCAAGGTTTCTCGGGATAAACAGATTTGTTTTTCAATTTTTCTCCCAGTATTTTTTATTTTTGACGTGTGGCAGTTTTCTATGCAATGACTTCCGGGGGAGCCTTTTGTGCCGCTTTACGAGTAGAAATCAAATAATTATTTTACGCCCACTAACACAGTACTGTAGGCAAAGTTACACCATAATTTTCAGACCAATGAACACACCGGTTGATTCAGCTCAGTATCAATGAACTGGTCTATTTGAAAATATTTTCATACTAATGTAATCATACTGTTTATTGAACGATTTAGCACTATTATGCAAGGTTCAGCGAGCACATTAAATACCGGGAAGAGCTTCATGTCTCGCTTGCTTTTGCCTGCCGTGCTACCACATGGGAGTTTGCTTTGAGCGGGCAAGAAGAAAAATGTTTGAACATTGCTTGTCAATCTGGTGCCCGTTGGTTGTGTTGTTACTTTGGCTAATGCTGAATGCTGTTGGTTGAGCGTTCAACAGCTGTTAACAAATAAAAGCACTCAACATCAACCCCGACAGTTATAGGAAGCTGGCTGTGTCGTTGACGTCGCGCCAGCCCGGTCCCACATTATAACACTGGAACTATGCCGCAAGTTGGATCGAACCAGCAAGTAGGACCAAACTACCCGTGGTTCTTAAAACGTGAAAACAGGAAGCGATTCTAGTTGTGGTACAGTGAAAACAGGCGCCTGCTAGCAATTGGATGTGGAGGAGAATGAGAACGCAAACATGAACGTCAGGGTAATTACAAGGCACACGGTCGGTTTTTGAGCAAATCTGAGGATTTTGAGCGCCTTGGGGTCTGAAAAATACGGCATTGTTGAAGTCGCACATTCCAATTTTTTTTGTGTCTATTTGACAACATCACACTCAACTTTTCAAAGAATAAATCAGGCGTTCGGCACAAATTATTGACCCACGGAGTATTCAATTATTTGGAGCACTAGATGTTACACGAGTAATCTTAAGTAAAGTAAATGTTTGGACTGTTTTAATGCCCACTGATTATACAACTGTGTTTCATTCTGCATTTGAGCGGTTGATTTCATTTTTCAGAGATGAAAGTGGACTTTTCTAAAAATTCCGGGGAAAAAAAATTATATATATAATATATATATATATATATATATATATAGCAGTTGGCCGATCACGCATGAATTAGTTTACACAAAACGCTATTCAAAATACTCGACATTCAATGATTAATCTTCCTTTTGTGTTCACACGTGTACCCTTTGTGGCTTCCGTTCGGGCCCAAATTTCGAAATCTCCAAGATATGGCGAGGCCATGAGAGTGCGAGGAGAGGGTATTACTGTTGTGGCGACGCCACTCAAGCTAAGCGAGCCTCAGCAGAAGATAGTCCGCTGCTCACTGCTGTGCGTGCTTCAGCACGAACATGTACGCAAGCGCGTCTTTTGATTTCAACCAATCAGCGCCGACACAAATGACGTCACACAAGACAACAGCTAAACTAAGTTAGCCGAGACGACACTCGAAGTCGGACGGGCACAATTTTCTGCCAATCTGTGTTTTTCCCTTTTGGGCCAAATATATATTTTACGACAACTGTCTTGTCCACGGCGTTTTTTAATCGTTCCACTGGGGTGTAGCAGGTGTGTTTATAAAAAGACGAAAATTGTTTGGCGACTATCCCCCACGTTCTAGTTGAGATGGTATAGCCCAAGAGGCAAAATGACGCTTGCAACTGTTGTTGCGAGTTGCCATTCGTTCTACTAAACCATTAGTCAAACGCCGTCATGTCTTCTGTCGTTATTACACAAATAAAAATCTCTTTACTGTTACAAGTGTTAGTGCCTCAATATGGCTACGCTCGTGAAAGCAATACAACGAACTCAAACGCGTCTTCGTTCAATGTTGTCAACTAATATCCGGATTAATTTTATGCAAATTTTCCTCAATTCTCC